>NW_028258671.1:0-70214 GCF_982586985.1 Callionymus lyra
GTAAAAAAAAAAAAAGTTGGAGTTTTGAAGAGGTAAAAAAAGGAACAAAAAATCAATGTTGGAGTTTTGAAGAGGTAAAAAAAAAAAAAAAAAAGTTGGAGTTTTGAAGAGGTAAAATAAAAAAAAAGTTGGAGTTTTGAAGAGGTAAAAAAAAAAAAAAAAAAAAATTGTAGAGTTTTGAAGAGGTAAAAAAAAAAAAAAAAGTTGGAGTTTTGAAGAGGTAAAAAAAAAAAAAAGTTGGAGTTTTGAAGAGGTAAAAAAAAAAAAAAAGTTGGAGTTTTGAAGAGGTAAAAAAAAAAAAAAGTTGGAGTTTTGAAGAGGTAAAAAAAAAAAAAAAAAAATTGTGGAGTTTTGAAGAGGTAAAAAAAAAAAAAAAGTTGGAGTTTTGAAGAGGTAAAAAAAAAAAAAAAGTTGGAGTTTTGAAGAGGTAAAAAAAAAAAAAAAAAAAAAATTGAGTTTTGAAGAGGTAAAAAAAGGAACAAAAAATCAATGTTGGAGTTTTGAAGAGGTAAAAAAAAAAAAAAAAAAGTTGGAGTTTTGAAGAGGTAAAAAAAAAAAAAAGTTGGAGTTTTGAAGAGGTAAAAAAAAAAAAAAGTTGGAGTTTTGAAGAGGTAAAAAAAAAAAAAAAAATTGAGTTTTGAAGAGGTAAAAAAAGGAACAAAAAATCAATGTTGGAGTTTTGAAGAGGTAAAAAAAAAATAAAAAAAATTGGAGTTTTGAAGAGGTAAAAAAAAATAAAATAAAATTTGGAGTTTTGAAGAGGTAAAAAAAGGAACAAAAAATCAATGTTGGAGTTTTGAAGAGGTAAAAAAAAAAAAAAAAAAATTGAGTTTTGAAGAGGTAAAAAAAAAAAAGTTGGAGTTTTGAAGAGGTAAAAAAAGGAACAAAAAATCAATGTTGGAGTTTTGAAGAGGTAAAAAAAAAAAAAAAAAAGTTGGAGTTTTGAAGAGGTAAAAAAAAAAAAAGTTGGAGTTTTGAAGAGGTAAAAAAAAAAAAAAAGTTGGAGTTTTGAAGAGGTAAAAAAAAAAAAGTTGGAGTTTTGAAGAGGTAAAAAAAAAAAAAAAAAAATTGTGGAGTTTTGAAGAGGTAAAAAAAAAAAAAAAGTTGGAGTTTTGAAGAGGTAAAAAAAAAAAAAAAATTGAGTTTTGAAGAGGTAAAAAAAAAAAAAAAAAATATTTGGAGTTTTGAAGAGGTAAAAAAAGGAACAAAAAATCAATGTTGGAGTTTTGAAGAGGTAAAAAAAAATTTAAAAAAAATTGAGTTTTGAAGAGGTAAAAAAAGGAACAAAAAATCAATGTTGGAGTTTTGAAGAGGTAAAAAAAAAAAAAAAGTTGGAGTTTTGAAGAGGTAAAAAAAGGAACAAAAAATCAATGTTGGAGTTTTGAAGAGGTAAAAAAAAAAAAAATGATGGAGTTTTGAAGAGGTAAAAAAAAAAAAAAAATTGTAGAGTTTTGAAGAGGTAAAAAAAAATAAAAAGTTGGAGTTTTGAAGAGGTAAAAAAAAAAAATAAAAAAAAATGTGGAGTTTTGAAGAGGTAAAAAAAGGAACAAAAAATCAATGTTGGAGTTTTGAAGAGGTAAAAAAAAAAAAAAAAAAAATTGAGTTTTGAAGAGGTAAAAAAAAAAAAAAAAAAAATTTGGAGTTTTGAAGAGGTAAAAAAAGGAACAAAAAATCAATGTTGGAGTTTTGAAGAGATAAAAAAAAAATAAAAAAAAATTCAGTTTTGAAGAGGTAAAAAAGGAACAAAAAATCAATGTTGGAGTTTTGAAGAGGTAAAAAAAAAAATCAATGTTGGAGTTTTGAAGAGGTAAAAAAAAAAAAAAAAAAAGTTGGAGTTTTGAAGAGGTAAAAAAAGGAACAAAAAATCAATGTTGGAGTTTTGAAGAGGTAAAAAAAAAAAAAAAAAAAGTTGGAGTTTTGAAGAGGTAAAAAAAAAAAAAGTTGGAGTTTTGAAGAGGTAAAAAAAAAAAAAAAAAAAAATTGTAGAGTTTTGAAGAGGTAAAAAAAAAAAAAAAAGTTGGAGTTTTGAAGAGGTAAAAAAAAAAAAAAAATTTGAGTTTTGAAGAGGTAAAAAAAAAAAAAAAAGTTGGAGTTTTGAAGAGGTAAAAAAAAAAAAAAATTTGAGTTTTGAAGAGGTAAAAAAAAAAAAAAAATTTGGAGTTTTGAAGAGGTAAAAAAAGGAACAAAAAATCAATGTTGGAGTTTTGAAGAGGTAAAAAAAAAAAAAGTTGGAGTTTTGAAGAGGTAAAAAAAAAAAAAAAGTTGGAGTTTTGAAGAGGTAAAAAAAAAAAAAAGTTGGAGTTTTGAAGAGGTAAAAATAAAAAAAAGTTGGAGTTTTGAAGAGGTAAAAAAAAAAAAAAAATTGAGTTTTGAAGAGGTAAAAAAAGGAACAAAAAATCAATGTTGGAGTTTTGAAGAGGTAAAAAAAAAAAAAAAAAAAGTTGGAGTTTTGAAGAGGTAAAAAAAAAAAAAGGTTGGAGTTTTGAAGAGGTAAAAAAAAAAAAAAAAAATTGTAGAGTTTTGAAGAGGTAAAAAAAAAAAAAAAAGTTGGAGTTTTGAAGAGGTAAAAAAAAAAAAAAAAAATTTGGAGTTTTGAAGAGGTAAAAAAAAATAAAATAAAATTTGGAGTTTTGAAGAGGTAAAAAAAGGAACAAAAAATCAATGTTGGAGTTTTGAAGAGGTAAAAAAAAAAAAAAAAAAAGAGTTTTGAAGAGGTAAAAAAAAAAAAAGTTGGAGTTTTGAAGAGGTAAAAAAAGGAACAAAAATCAATGTTGGAGTTTTGAAGAGGTAAAAAAAAAAAAAAAAAGTTGGAGTTTTGAAGAGGTAAAATAAAAAAAAAAGTTGGAGTTTTGAAGAGGTAAAAAAAAAAAAAAAAAAAATTGTAGAGTTTTGAAGAGGTAAAAAAAAAAAAAAAGTTGGAGTTTTGAAGAGGTTAAAAAAATAAAAAAAAATTGGAGTTTTGAAGAGGTAAAAAAAAAAAAAGTTGGAGTTTTGAAGAGGTAAAAAAAGGAACAAAAAATCAATGTTGGAGTTTTGAAGAGGTAAAAAAAAAATAAAAAAATTTGGAGTTTTGAAGAGGTAAAAAAAAATAAAATAAAATTTGGAGTTTTGAAGAGGTAAAAAAAGGAACAAAAAATCAATGTTGGAGTTTTGAAGAGGTAAAAAAAAAAAAAAAAAAATTGAGTTTTGAAGAGGTAAAAAAAAAAAAAGTTGGAGTTTTGAAGAGGTAAAAAAAGGAACAAAAAATCAATGTTGGAGTTTTGAAGAGGTAAAAAAAAAAAAAAAAAAAGTTGGAGTTTTGAAGAGGTAAAAAAAAAAAAAAATTGAGTTTTGAAGAGGTAAAAAAAGGAACAAAAAATCAATGTTGGAGTTTTGAAGAGGTAAAAAAAAAATAAAAAAATTTGGAGTTTTGAAGAGGTAAAAAAAAATAAAATAAAATTTGGAGTTTTGAAGAGGTAAAAAAAGGAACAAAAAATCAATGTTGGAGTTTTGAAGAGGTAAAAAAAAAAAAAAAAAAATTGAGTTTTGAAGAGGTAAAAAAAAAAAAAGTTGGAGTTTTGAAGAGGTAAAAAAAGGAACAAAAAATCAATGTTGGAGTTTTGAAGAGGTAAAAAAAAAAAAAAAAAAGTTGGAGTTTTGAAGAGGTAAAAAAAAAAAAAAGTTGGAGTTTTGAAGAGGTAAAAAAAAAAAAAAGTTGGAGTTTTGAAGAGGTAAAAAAAAAAAAAAGTTGGAGTTTTGAAGAGGTAAAAAAAAAAAAAAAAAAATTGTGGAGTTTTGAAGAGGTAAAAAAAAAAAAAAAGTTGGAGTTTTGAAGAGGTAAAAAAAAAAAAAAAAATTGAGTTTTGAAGAGGTAAAAAAAAAAAAAAAAAATATTTGGAGTTTTGAAGAGGTAAAAAAAGGAACAAAAAATCAATGTTGGAGTTTTGAAGAGGTAAAAAAAAAATTTAAAAAAAATTGAGTTTTGAAGAGGTAAAAAAAGGAACAAAAAATCAATGTTGGAGTTTTGAAGAGGTAAAAAAAAAAAAAAAGTTGGAGTTTTGAAGAGGTAAAAAAAGGAACAAAAAATCAATGTTGGAGTTTTGAAGAGGTAAAAAAAAAAAAAAAGTTGGAGTTTTGAAGAGGTAAAAAAAGGAACAAAAAATCAATGTTGGAGTTTTGAAGAGGTAAAAAAAAAAAAAATGATGGAGTTTTGAAGAGGTAAAAAAAAAAAAAAAAATTGTAGAGTTTTGAAGAGGTAAAAAAAATAAAAAGTTGGAGTTTTGAAGAGGTAAAAAAAAAAAAATAAAAAAAAATGTGGAGTTTTGAAGAGGTAAAAAAAAAAAAAAAAAGTTGGAGTTTTGAAGAGGTAAAATAAAAAAAAAGTTGGAGTTTTGAAGAGGTAAAAAAAAAAAAAAAAAAAAATTGTAGAGTTTTGAAGAGGTAAAAAAAAAAAAAAAAGTTGGAGTTTTGAAGAGGTAAAAAAAAAAAAAAGTTGGAGTTTTGAAGAGGTAAAAAAAAAAAAAAAGTTGGAGTTTTGAAGAGGTAAAAAAAAAAAAAAAGTTGGAGTTTTGAAGAGGTAAAAAAAAAAAAAAAAAAAATTGTGGAGTTTTGAAGAGGTAAAAAAAAAAAAAAAAGTTGGAGTTTTGAAGAGGTAAAAAAAAAAAAAAAGTTGGAGTTTTGAAGAGGTAAAAAAAAAAAAAAAATTGAGTTTTGAAGAGGTAAAAAAAGGAACAAAAAATCAATGTTGGAGTTTTGAAGAGGTAAAAAAAAAAAAAAAAAAAGTTGGAGTTTTGAAGAGGTAAAAAAAAAAAAAAGTTGGAGTTTTGAAGAGGTAAAAAAAAAAAAAAAGTTGGAGTTTTGAAGAGGTAAAAAAAAAAAAAAAGTTGGAGTTTTGAAGAGGTAAAAAAAAAAAAAAAATTGAGTTTTGAAGAGGTAAAAAAAGGAACAAAAAATCAATGTTGGAGTTTTGAAGAGGTAAAAAAAAAATAAAAAAAATTGGAGTTTTGAAGAGGTAAAAAAAATAAAATAAAATTTGGAGTTTTGAAGAGGTAAAAAAAGGAACAAAAAATCAATGTTGGAGTTTTGAAGAGGTAAAAAAAAAAAAAAAAAAATTGAGTTTTGAAGAGGTAAAAAAAAAAAAGTTGGAGTTTTGAAGAGGTAAAAAAAGGAACAAAAAATCAATGTTGGAGTTTTGAAGAGGTAAAAAAAAAAAAAAAAAAGTTGGAGTTTTGAAGAGGTAAAAAAAAAAAAAAGTTGGAGTTTTGAAGAGGTAAAAAAAAAAAAAAAGTTGGAGTTTTGAAGAGGTAAAAAAAAAAAAAGTTGGAGTTTTGAAGAGGTAAAAAAAAAAAAAAAAAAAATTGTGGAGTTTTGAAGAGGTAAAAAAAAAAAAAAAAAAGTTGGAGTTTTGAAGAGGTAAAATAAAAAAAAAGTTGGAGTTTTGAAGAGGTAAAAAAAAAAAAAAAAAAAAATTGTAGAGTTTTGAAGAGGTAAAAAAAAAAAAAAAAGTTGGAGTTTTGAAGAGGTAAAAAAAAAAAAAAGTTGGAGTTTTGAAGAGGTAAAAAAAAAAAAAAAGTTGGAGTTTTGAAGAGGTAAAAAAAAAAAAAAGTTGGAGTTTTGAAGAGGTAAAAAAAAAAAAAAAAAAAATTGTGGAGTTTTGAAGAGGTAAAAAAAAAAAAAAAGTTGGAGTTTTGAAGAGGTAAAAAAAAAAAAAAAGTTGGAGTTTTGAAGAGGTAAAAAAAAAAAAAAAATTGAGTTTTGAAGAGGTAAAAAAGGGAACAAAAAATCAATGTTGGAGTTTTGAAGAGGTAAAAAAAAAAAAAAAAAAGTTGGAGTTTTGAAGAGGTAAAAAAAAAAAAAAGTTGGAGTTTTGAAGAGGTAAAAAAAAAAAAAAAGTTGGAGTTTTGAAGAGGTAAAAAAAAAAAAAAGTTGGAGTTTTGAAGAGGTAAAAAAAAAAAAAAAAAGTTGGAGTTTTGAAGAGGTAAAATAAAAAAAAAGTTGGAGTTTTGAAGAGGTAAAAAAAAAAAAAAAAAAAATTGTAGAGTTTTGAAGAGGTAAAAAAAAAAAAAAAAGTTGGAGTTTTGAAGAGGTAAAAAAAAAAAAAAGTTGGAGTTTTGAAGAGGTAAAAAAAAAAAAAAAGTTGGAGTTTTGAAGAGGTAAAAAAAAAAAAAAGTTGGAGTTTTGAAGAGGTAAAAAAAAAAAAAAAAAAAATTGTGGAGTTTTGAAGAGGTAAAAAAAAAAAAAAGTTGGAGTTTTGAAGAGGTAAAAAAAAAAAAAAGTTGGAGTTTTGAAGAGGTAAAAAAAAAAAAAAAATTGAGTTTTGAAGAGGTAAAAAAGGAACAAAAAATCAATGTTGGAGTTTTGAAGAGGTAAAAAAAAAAAAAAAAAAAGTTGGAGTTTTGAAGAGGTAAAAAAAAAAAAAAGTTGGAGTTTTGAAGAGGTAAAAAAAAAAAAAAAGTTGGAGTTTTGAAGAGGTAAAAAAAAAAAAAAGTTGGAGTTTTGAAGAGGTAAAAAAAAAAAAAAAAATTGAGTTTTGAAGAGGTAAAAAAAGGAACAAAAAATCAATGTTGGAGTTTTGAAGAGGTAAAAAAAAAATAAAAAAAATTGGAGTTTTGAAGAGGTAAAAAAAAATAAAATAAAATTTGGAGTTTTGAAGAGGTAAAAAAAGGAACAAAAAATCAATGTTGGAGTTTTGAAGAGGTAAAAAAAAAAAAAAAAAAAATTGAGTTTTGAAGAGGTAAAAAAAAAAAAGTTGGAGTTTTGAAGAGGTAAAAAAAGGAACAAAAAATCAATGTTGGAGTTTTGAAGAGGTAAAAAAAAAAAAAAAAAAAGTTGGAGTTTTGAAGAGGTAAAAAAAAAAAAAAGTTGGAGTTTTGAAGAGGTAAAAAAAAAAAAAAAGTTGGAGTTTTGAAGAGGTAAAAAAAAAAAAAGTTGGAGTTTTGAAGAGGTAAAAAAAAAAAAAAAAAAATTGTGGAGTTTTGAAGAGGTAAAAAAAAAAAAAAAAGTTGGAGTTTTGAAGAGGTAAAAAAAAAAAAAAAAATTGAGTTTTGAAGAGGTAAAAAAAAAAAAAAAAAAATATTTGGAGTTTTGAAGAGGTAAAAAAAAAAAAATTTGGAGTTTTGAAGAGGTAAAAAAAGGAACAAAAAATCAATGTTGGAGTTTTGAAGAGGTAAAAAAAAAAAAAAAAAAAATTGAGTTTTGAAGAGGTAAAAAAAAAAAAAGTTGGAGTTTTTGAAGAGGTAAAAAAAGGAACAAAAAATCAATGTTGGAGTTTTGAAGAGGTAAAAAAAAAAAAAAAAAGTTGGAGTTTTGAAGAGGTCAAATAAAAAAAAAGTTGGAGTTTTGAAGAGGTAAAAAAAAAAAAAAAAAAAAAATTGTAGAGTTTTGAAGAGGTAAAAAAAAAAAAAAAAGTTGGAGTTTTGAAGAGGTAAAAAAAAAAAAAGTTGGAGTTTTGAAGAGGTAAAAAAAAAAAAAAAGTTGGAGTTTTGAAGAGGTAAAAAAAAAAAAAAAAATTGAGTTTTGAAGAGGTAAAAAAAGGAACAAAAAATCAATGTTGGAGTTTTGAAGAGGTAAAAAAAAAAAAAAAAAAGTTGGAGTTTTGAAGAGGTAAAAAAAAAAAAAAGTTGGAGTTTTGAAGAGGTAAAAAAAAAAAAAAAAAAATTGTGGAGTTTTGAAGAGGTAAAAAAAAAAAAAAAGTTGGAGTTTTGAAGAGGTAAAAAAAAAAAAAAAAATTGAGTTTTGAAGAGGTAAAAAAAAAAAAAAAAAAATATTTGGAGTTTTGAAGAGGTAAAAAAAGGAACAAAAAATCAATGTTGGAGTTTTGAAGAGGTAAAAAAAAAAAAAAAGTTGGAGTTTTGAAGAGGTAAAAAAAGGAACAAAAAATCAATGTTGGAGTTTTGAAGAGGTAAAAAAAAAAAAAAAGTTGGAGTTTTGAAGAGGTAAAAAAAGGAACAAAAAATCAATGTTGGAGTTTTGAAGAGGTAAAAAAAAAAAAATGATGGAGTTTTGAAGAGGTAAAAAAAAAAAAAAAAATTGTAGAGTTTTGAAGAGGTAAAAAAAAATAAAAAGTTGGAGTTTTGAAGAGGTAAAAAAAAAAAATAAAAAAAAATGTGGAGTTTTGAAGAGGTAAAAAAAGGAACAAAAAATCAATGTTGGAGTTTTGAAGAGGTAAAAAAAAAAAAAAAAAAAAATTGAGTTTTGAAGAGGTAAAAAAAAAAAAAAAAAAAAATTTGGAGTTTTGAAGAGGTAAAAAAAGGAACAAAAAATCAATGTTGGAGTTTTGAAGAGATAAAAAAAAAATAAAAAAAAATTCAGTTTTGAAGAGGTAAAAAAGGAACAAAAAATCAATGTTGGAGTTTTGAAGAGGTAAAAAAAAAAATCAATGTTGGAGTTTTGAAGAGGTAAAAAAAAAAAAAAAAAAAGTTGGAGTTTTGAAGAGGTAAAAAAAGGAACAAAAAATCAATGTTGGAGTTTTGAAGAGGTAAAAAAAAAAAAAAAAAAAGTTGGAGTTTTGAAGAGGTAAAAAAAAAAAAAGTTGGAGTTTTGAAGAGGTAAAAAAAAAAAAAAAAAAAAAATTGTAGAGTTTTGAAGAGGTAAAAAAAAAAAAAAAGTTGGAGTTTTGAAGAGGTAAAAAAAAAAAAAAAATTTGAGTTTTGAAGAGGTAAAAAAAAAAAAAAAAGTTGGAGTTTTGAAGAGGTAAAAAAAAAAAAAAAATTTGAGTTTTGAAGAGGTAAAAAAAAAAAAAAAATTTGGAGTTTTGAAGAGGTAAAAAAAGGAACAAAAAATCAATGTTGGAGTTTTGAAGAGGTAAAAAAAAAAAAAAAAAAATTGAGTTTTGAAGAGGTAAAAAAAAAAAAAGTTGGAGTTTTGAAGAGGTAAAAAAAGGAACAAAAAATCAATGTTGGAGTTTTGAAGAGGTAAAAAAAAAAAAAAAAAAGTTGGAGTTTTGAAGAGGTAAAATAAAAAAAAAGTTGGAGTTTTGAAGAGGTAAAAAAAAAAAAAAAAAAAAAATTGTAGAGTTTTGAAGAGGTAAAAAAAAAAAAAAAAGTTGGAGTTTTGAAGAGGTTAAAAAAAAAATAAAAAAATTTGGAGTTTTGAAGAGGTAAAAAAAAAAAAAGTTGGAGTTTTGAAGAGGTAAAAAAAAAAAAAAAGTTGGAGTTTTGAAGAGGTAAAAAAAAAAAAAAGTTGGAGTTTTGAAGAGGTAAAAAAAAAAAAAAGTTGGAGTTTTGAAGAGGTAAAAAAAAAAAAAAAATTGAGTTTTGAAGAGGTAAAAAAAGGAACAAAAAATCAATGTTGGAGTTTTGAAGAGGTAAAAAAAAAAAAAAAAAAGTTGGAGTTTTGAAGAGGTAAAAAAAAAAAAAGGTTGGAGTTTTGAAGAGGTAAAAAAAAAAAAAAAAAAATTGTAGAGTTTTGAAGAGGTAAAAAAAAAAAAAAAAGTTGGAGTTTTGAAGAGGTAAAAAAAAAAAAAAAAAATTTGGAGTTTTGAAGAGGTAAAAAAAAATAAAATAAAATTTGGAGTTTTGAAGAGGTAAAAAAAGGAACAAAAAATCAATGTTGGAGTTTTGAAGAGGTAAAAAAAAAAAAAAAAAAAAGAGTTTTGAAGAGGTAAAAAAAAAAAAAGTTGGAGTTTTGAAGAGGTAAAAAAAGGAACAAAAAATCAATGTTGGAGTTTTGAAGAGGTAAAAAAAAAAAAAAAAAAAGTTGGAGTTTTGAAGAGGTAAAAAAAAAAAAAGTTGGAGTTTTGAAGAGGTAAAAAAAAAAAAAAAAAAAAAATTGTAGAGTTTTGAAGAGGTAAAAAAAAAAAAAAAGTTGGAGTTTTGAAGAGGTAAAAAAAAAAAAAAAATTTGAGTTTTGAAGAGGTAAAAAAAAAAAAAAAAGTTGGAGTTTTGAAGAGGTAAAAAAAAAAAAAAAATTTGAGTTTTGAAGAGGTAAAAAAAAAAAAAAAATTTGGAGTTTTGAAGAGGTAAAAAAAGGAACAAAAAATCAATGTTGGAGTTTTGAAGAGGTAAAAAAAAAAAAAAAAAAAATTGAGTTTTGAAGAGGTAAAAAAAAAAAAAGTTGGAGTTTTGAAGAGGTAAAAAAAGGAACAAAAAATCAATGTTGGAGTTTTGAAGAGGTAAAAAAAAAAAAAAAAAAGTTGGAGTTTTGAAGAGGTAAAATAAAAAAAAAGTTGGAGTTTTGAAGAGGTAAAAAAAAAAAAAAAAAAAAAATTGTAGAGTTTTGAAGAGGTAAAAAAAAAAAAAAAAGTTGGAGTTTTGAAGAGGTTAAAAAAAAAATAAAAAAATTTGGAGTTTTGAAGAGGTAAAAAAAAAAAAAGTTGGAGTTTTGAAGAGGTAAAAAAAAAAAAAAAGTTGGAGTTTTGAAGAGGTAAAAAAAAAAAAAAGTTGGAGTTTTGAAGAGGTAAAAAAAAAAAAAAGTTGGAGTTTTGAAGAGGTAAAAAAAAAAAAAAAAATTGAGTTTTGAAGAGGTAAAAAAAGGAACAAAAAATCAATGTTGGAGTTTTGAAGAGGTAAAAAAAAAAAAAAAAAAAGTTGGAGTTTTGAAGAGGTAAAAAAAAAAAAAGGTTGGAGTTTTGAAGAGGTAAAAAAAAAAAAAAAAAAATTGTAGAGTTTTGAAGAGGTAAAAAAAAAAAAAAAAGTTGGAGTTTTGAAGAGGTAAAAAAAAAAAAAAAAAAATTTGGAGTTTTGAAGAGGTAAAAAAAAATAAAATAAAATTTGGAGTTTTGAAGAGGTAAAAAAAGGAACAAAAAATCAATGTTGGAGTTTTGAAGAGGTAAAAAAAAAAAAAAAAAAAAAGAGTTTTGAAGAGGTAAAAAAAAAAAAAGTTGGAGTTTTGAAGAGGTAAAAAAAGGAACAAAAAATCAATGTTGGAGTTTTGAAGAGGTAAAAAAAAAAAAAAAAAAAGTTGGAGTTTTGAAGAGGTAAAATAAAAAAAAAAGTTGGAGTTTTGAAGAGGTAAAAAAAAAAAAAAAAAAAATTGTAGAGTTTTGAAGAGGTAAAAAAAAAAAAAAAGTTGGAGTTTTGAAGAGGTTAAAAAAAATAAAAAAAAAATTGGAGTTTTGAAGAGGTAAAAAAAAAAAAAGTTGGAGTTTTGAAGAGGTAAAAAAAGGAACAAAAAATCAATGTTGGAGTTTTGAAGAGGTAAAAAAAAAATAAAAAAATTTGGAGTTTTGAAGAGGTAAAAAAAAATAAAATAAAATTTGGAGTTTTGAAGAGGTAAAAAAAGGAACAAAAAATCAATGTTGGAGTTTTGAAGAGGTAAAAAAAAAAAAAAAAAAAATTGAGTTTTGAAGAGGTAAAAAAAAAAAAAGTTGGAGTTTTGAAGAGGTAAAAAAAGGAACAAAAAATCAATGTTGGAGTTTTGAAGAGGTAAAAAAAAAAAAAAAAAAAGTTGGAGTTTTGAAGAGGTAAAAAAAAAAAAAAATTGAGTTTTGAAGAGGTAAAAAAAGGAACAAAAAATCAATGTTGGAGTTTTGAAGAGGTAAAAAAAAAATAAAAAAATTTGGAGTTTTGAAGAGGTAAAAAAAAATAAAATAAAATTTGGAGTTTTGAAGAGGTAAAAAAAGGAACAAAAAATCAATGTTGGAGTTTTGAAGAGGTAAAAAAAAAAAAAAAAAAAAATTGAGTTTTGAAGAGGTAAAAAAAAAAAAAGTTGGAGTTTTGAAGAGGTAAAAAAAGGAACAAAAAATCAATGTTGGAGTTTTGAAGAGGTAAAAAAAAAAAAAAAAAAAGTTGGAGTTTTGAAGAGGTAAAAAAAAAAAAAAGTTGGAGTTTTGAAGAGGTAAAAAAAAAAAAAAAGTTGGAGTTTTGAAGAGGTAAAAAAAAAAAAAGTTGGAGTTTTGAAGAGGTAAAAAAAAAAAAAAAAAAAATTGTGGAGTTTTGAAGAGGTAAAAAAAAAAAAAAAGTTGGAGTTTTGAAGAGGTAAAAAAAAAAAAAAAAATTGAGTTTTGAAGAGGTAAAAAAAAAAAAAAAAAAATATTTGGAGTTTTGAAGAGGTAAAAAAAGGAACAAAAAATCAATGTTGGAGTTTTGAAGAGGTAAAAAAAAATTTTAAAAAAAATTGAGTTTTGAAGAGGTAAAAAAAGGAACAAAAAATCAATGTTGGAGTTTTGAAGAGGTAAAAAAAAAAAAAAAGTTGGAGTTTTGAAGAGGTAAAAAAAGGAACAAAAAATCAATGTTGGAGTTTTGAAGAGGTAAAAAAAAAAAAAATGATGGAGTTTTGAAGAGGTAAAAAAAAAAAAAAAAATTGTAGAGTTTTGAAGAGGTAAAAAAAAATAAAAAGTTGGAGTTTTGAAGAGGTAAAAAAAAAAAAAAAAAAAAAATGTGGAGTTTTGAAGAGGTAAAAAAAGGAACAAAAAATCAATGTTGGAGTTTTGAAGAGGTAAAAAAAAAAAAAAATGTTGGAGTTTTGAAGAGGTAAAAAAAGGAACAAAAAATCAATGTTGGAGTTTTGAAGAGGTAAAAAAAAAATTTAAAAAAAATTGAGTTTTGAAGAGGTAAAAAAAGGAACAAAAAATCAATGTTGGAGTTTTGAAGAGGTAAAAAAAAAAAAAAAGTTGGAGTTTTGAAGAGGTAAAAAAAGGAACAAAAAATCAATGTTGGAGTTTTGAAGAGGTAAAAAAAAAAAAAATGATGGAGTTTTGAAGAGGTAAAAAAAAAAAAAAAAAATTGTAGAGTTTTGAAGAGGTAAAAAAAAATAAAAAGTTGGAGTTTTGAAGAGGTAAAAAAAAAAAAAAAAAAAAATGTGGAGTTTTGAAGAGGTAAAAAAAGGAACAAAAAATCAATGTTGGAGTTTTGAAGAGGTAAAAAAAAAAAAAAATGTTGGAGTTTTGAAGAGGTAAAAAAAAAAAAAAAAAAAAATTGTAGAGATTTGAAGAGGTAAAAAAAAAAAAAATGTTGGAGTTTTGAAGAGGTAAAAAAAAAAAAAAAAAAAAATTGAGTTTTGAAGAGGTAAAAAAAAAAAAAAAAAAAAAAATTTGGAGTTTTGAAGAGGTAAAAAAAGGAACAAAAAATCAATGTTGGAGTTTTGAAGAGATAAAAAAAAAATAAAAAAAAATTCAGTTTTGAAGAGGTAAAAAAAGGAACAAAAAATCAATGTTGGAGTTTTGAAGAGGTAAAAAAAAAAATCAATGTTGGAGTTTTGAAGAGGTAAAAAAAAAAAAAAAAAAGTTGGAGTTTTGAAGAGGTAAAAAAAGGAACAAAAAATCAATGTTGGAGTTTTGAAGAGGTAAAAAAAAAAAAAAAAAAAGTTGGAGTTTTGAAGAGGTAAAAAAAAAAAAAGTTGGAGTTTTGAAGAGGTAAAAAAAAAAAAAAAAAAAAATTGTAGAGTTTTGAAGAGGTAAAAAAAAAAAAAAAGTTGGAGTTTTGAAGAGGTAAAAAAAAAAAAAAAAAATTGGAGTTTTGAAGAGGTAAAAAAAAAAAAAAAATTTGGAGTTTTGAAGAGGTAAAAAAAGGAACAAAAAATCAATGTTGGAGTTTTGAAGAGGTAAAAAAAAAAAAAAAAAAAATTGAGTTTTGAAGAGGTAAAAAAAAAAAAAGTTGGAGTTTTGAAGAGGTAAAAAAAGGAACAAAAAATCAATGTTGGAGTTTTGAAGAGGTAAAAAAAAAAAAAAAAAAGTTGGAGTTTTGAAGAGGTCAAATAAAAAAAAAGTTGGAGTTTTGAAGAGGTAAAAAAAAAAAAAAAAAAAAAATTGTAGAGTTTTGAAGAGGTAAAAAAAAAAAAAAAGTTGGAGTTTTGAAGAGGTAAAAAAAAAAAAAAAGTTGGAGTTTTGAAGAGGTAAAAAAAAAAAAAGTTGGAGTTTTGAAGAGGTAAAAAAAAAAAAAAGTTGGAGTTTTGAAGAGGTAAAAAAAAAAAAAAAAATTGAGTTTTGAAGAGGTAAAAAAAGGAACAAAAAATCAATGTTGGAGTTTTGAAGAGGTAAAAAAAAAAAAAAAAAAAGTTGGAGTTTTGAAGAGGTAAAAAAAAAAAAAAGTTGGAGTTTTGAAGAGGTAAAAAAAAAAAAAAAAAAAATTGTTGAGTTTTGAAGAGGTAAAAAAAAAAAAAAAAGTTGGAGTTTTGAAGAGGTAAAAAAAAAAAAAAAAATTTGGAGTTTTGAAGAGGTAAAAAAAAATAAAATAAAATTTGGAGTTTTGAAGAGGTAAAAAAAGGAACAAAAACCAATGTTGGAGTTTTGAAGAGGTAAAAAAAATAAAAAAAAAAGTTGGAGTTTTGAAGAGGTAAAAGAAAAAAAAAAAAAAAATTGTAGAGTTTTGAAGAGGTAAAAAAAAAAAAAAAAGTTGGAGTTTTGAAGAGGTTAAAAAAAAAAAAAAAAAATTGGAGTTTTGAAGAGGTAAAAAAAAAAAAAAGTTGGAGTTTTGAAGAGGTAAAAAAAAAAAAAAAGTTGGAGTTTTGAAGAGGTAAAAAAAAAAAAAAAGTTGGAGTTTTGAAGAGGTAAAAAAAAAAAAAAAATTGAGTTTTGAAGAGGTAAAAAAAGGAACAAAAAATCAATGTTGGAGTTTTGAAGAGGTAAAAAAAAAAAAAAAAAAGTTGGAGTTTTGAAGAGGTAAAAAAAAAAAAAAGTTGGAGTTTTGAAGAGGTAAAAAAAAAAAAAAAAAAAATTGTAGAGTTTTGAAGAGGTAAAAAAAAAAAAAAAAGTTGGAGTTTTGAAGAGGTAAAAAAAAAAAAAAAAAATTTGGAGTTTTGAAGAGGTAAAAAAAAATAAAATAAAATTTGGAGTTTTGAAGAGGTAAAAAAAGGAACAAAAAATCAATGTTGGAGTTTTGAAGAGGTAAAAAAAAAAAAAAAAAAGTTGGAGTTTTGAAGAGGTAAAAGAAAAAAAAAAAAAAATTGTAGAGTTTTGAAGAGGTAAAAAAAAAAAAAAAGTTGGAGTTTTGAAGAGGTTAAAAAAAAAAAAAAAAAAATTGGAGTTTTGAAGAGGTAAAAAAAAAAAAAAGTTGGAGTTTTGAAGAGGTAAAAAAAAAAAAAAAGTTGGAGTTTTGAAGAGGTAAAAAAAAAAAAAGTTGGAGTTTTGAAGAGGTAAAAAAAAAAAAAAAAAAAATTGTGGAGTTTTGAAGAGGTAAAAAAAAAAAAAGTTGGAGTTTTGAAGAGGTAAAAAAAAAAAAAAAATTGAGTTTTGAAGAGGTAAAAAAAGGAACAAAAAATCAATGTTGGAGTTTTGAAGAGGTAAAAAAAAAATAAAAAAATTTGGAGTTTTGAAGAGGTAAAAAAAAATAAAATAAAATTTGGAGTTTTGAAGAGGTAAAAAAAGGAACAAAAAATCAATGTTGGAGTTTTGAAGAGGTAAAAAAAAAATAAAAAAAAATTGAGTTTTGAAGAGATAAAAAAAAAAAAAGTTGGAGTTTTGAAGAGGTAAAAAAAGGAACAAAAAAAAAATTTGGAGTTTTGAAGAGGTAAAAAAGGAACAAAAAATCAATGTTGGAGTTTTGAAGAGATAAAAAAAAAATTAAAAAAAATTCAGTTTTGAAGAGGTAAAAAAAGGAACAAAAAAACAATGTTGGAGTTTTGAAGAGGTAAAAAAAAAAAAAAATGTTGGAGTTTTGAAGAGGTAAAAAAAAAAAAAAAAAAATTGTGGAGTTTTGAAGAGGTAAAAAAAAATAAAATTTGGAGTATTGAAGAGGTAAAAAAAATAAATAAAAAAAATTGTGGAGTTTTGAAGAGGTAAAAAAAAAAAAAAAAAAAAGTTGGAGTTTTGAAGAGGTAAAAAAAAAAAAAAAAAAAAATTGTGGAGTTTTGAAGAGGTAAAAAAAAATAAAATTTGGAGTATTGAAGAGGTAAAAAAAATAAATAAAAAAATTGTGGAGTTTTGAAGAGGTAAAAAAAAAAAAAAAAAAAAGTTGGAGTTTTGAAGAGGTAAAAAAAATATATAAAAAAAATTGTGGAGTTTTGAAGAGGTAAAAAAAAAAAAAATTTGGAGTATTGAAGAGGTAAAAAAAATAAATAAAAAGAATTGTGGAGTTTTGAAGAGGTAAAAAAAAAAAAAAGTTGGAGTTTTGAAGAGGTAAAAAAAAAAAAAAAATTTAGGAGTTTTGAAGAGGTAAAAAAAGGAACAAAAAATCAATGTTGGAGTTTTGAAGAGGTAAAAAAAAAATTAAAAAAAATTGAGTTTTGAAGAGGTAAAAAAAAAAAAAAGTTGGAGTTTTGAAGAGGTAAAAAAAGGAACAAAAAATCAATGTTGGAGTTTTGAAGAGGTAAAAAAAAAAAAATGTTGGAGTTTTGAAGAGGTAAAAAAAAAAAAAAAAAAATTGTAGAGTTTTGAAGAGGTAAAAAAAAATAAAAAGTTGGAGTTTTGAAGAGGTAAAAAAAAAAAAAAAAAAAAATTGTGGAGTTTTGAAGAGGTAAAAAAAAAAAAAAAGTTGGAGTTTTGAAGAGGTAAAAAAAAAAAAAAAAAATTGAGTTTTGAAGAGGTAAAAAAAAAAAAAAAAAAATTGTGGAGTTTTGAAGAGGTAAAAAAAGGAACAAAAAATCAATGTTGGAGTTTTGAAGAGGTAAAAAAAAAAAAAAAGTTGGAGTTTTGAAGAGGTAAAAAAAAAAAAAGAGTTGGAGTTTTGAAGAGGTAAAAAAAAAAAAAGTTGGAGTTTTGAAGAGGTAAAAAAAAAAAAAAGTTGGAGTTTTGAAGAGGTAAAAAAAAAAAAAAAAAAAATTGTAGAGTTTTGAAGAGGTAAAAAAAAAAAAAAAAGTTGGAGTTTTGAAGAGGTAAAAAAAAAAAAAAAAATTGAGTTTTGAAGAGGTAAAAAAAAAAAAAAAAAAATATTTGGAGTTTTGAAGAGGTAAAAAAAGGAACAAAAAATCAATGTTGGAGTTTTGAAGAGGTAAAAAAAAAATTTAAAAAAAATTGAGTTTTGAAGAGGTAAAAAAAGGAACAAAAAATCAATGTTGGAGTTTTGAAGAGGTAAAAAAAATTAAAAAAAAAGTTGGAGTTTTGAAGAGGTAAAAGAAAAAAAAAAAAAAAATTGTAGAGTTTTGAAGAGGTAAAAAAAAAAAAAAAAGTTGGAGTTTTGAAGAGGTTAAAAAAAAAAAAAAAAAATTGGAGTTTTGAAGAGGTAAAAAAAAAAAAAAGTTGGAGTTTTGAAGAGGTAAAAAAAAAAAAAAAGTTGGAGTTTTGAAGAGGTAAAAAAAAAAAAAAAATTGAGTTTTGAAGAGGTAAAAAAAGGAACAAAAAATCAATGTTGGAGTTTTGAAGAGGTAAAAAAAAAAAAAAAAAAAGTTGGAGTTTTGAAGAGGTAAAAAAAAAAAAAAGTTGGAGTTTTGAAGAGGTAAAAAAAAAAAAAAAAAAAAATTGTAGAGTTTTGAAGAGGTAAAAAAAAAAAAAAAAGTTGGAGTTTTGAAGAGGTAAAAAAAAAAAAAAAAAATTTGGAGTTTTGAAGAGGTAAAAAAAAATAAAATAAAATTTGGAGTTTTGAAGAGGTAAAAAAAGGAACAAAAAATCAATGTTGGAGTTTTGAAGAGGTAAAAAAAAAAAAAAAAAAAGTTGGAGTTTTGAAGAGGTAAAAGAAAAAAAAAAAAAAAATTGTAGAGTTTTGAAGAGGTAAAAAAAAAAAAAAAAGTTGGAGTTTTGAAGAGGTTAAAAAAAAAAAAAAAAAATTGGAGTTTTGAAGAGGTAAAAAAAAAAAAAAGTTGGAGTTTTGAAGAGGTAAAAAAAAAAAAAAAGTTGGAGTTTTGAAGAGGTAAAAAAAAAAAAAAGTTGGAGTTTTGAAGAGGTAAAAAAAAAAAAAAAAAATTGTGGAGTTTTGAAGAGGTAAAAAAAAAAAAAAGTTGGAGTTTTGAAGAGGTAAAAAAAAAAAAAAATTGAGTTTTGAAGAGGTAAAAAAAGGAACAAAAAATCAATGTTGGAGTTTTGAAGAGGTAAAAAAAAAATAAAAAAATTTGGAGTTTTGAAGAGGTAAAAAAAAATAAAATAAAATTTGGAGTTTTGAAGAGGTAAAAAAAGGAACAAAAAATCAATGTTGGAGTTTTGAAGAGGTAAAAAAAAAATTAAAAAAAATTGAGTTTTGAAGAGATAAAAAAAAAAAAAGTTGGAGTTTTGAAGAGGTAAAAAAAGGAACAAAAAAAAAATTTGGAGTTTTGAAGAGGTAAAAAAGGAACAAAAAATCAATGTTGGAGTTTTGAAGAGATAAAAAAAAAATTAAAAAAAATTCAGTTTTGAAGAGGTAAAAAAAGGAACAAAAAATCAATGTTGGAGTTTTGAAGAGGTAAAAAAAAAAAAAAATGTTGGAGTTTTGAAGAGGTAAAAAAAAAAAAAAAAAAAATTGTGGAGTTTTGAAGAGGTAAAAAAAAATAAAATTTGGAGTATTGAAGAGGTAAAAAAAATAAATAAAAAAAATTGTGGAGTTTTGAAGAGGTAAAAAAAAAAAAAAAAAAAAGTTGGAGTTTTGAAAAGGTAAAAAAAAAAAAAAAAAAAAATTGTGGAGTTTTGAAGAGGTAAAAAAAAATAAAATTTGGAGTATTGAAGAGGTAAAAAAAATAAATAAAAAAATTGTGGAGTTTTGAAGAGGTAAAAAAAAAAAAAAAAAAAAGTTGGAGTTTTGAAGAGGTAAAAAAAATATATATAAAAAAATTGTGGAGTTTTGAAGAGGTAAAAAAAAAAAAAATTTGGAGTATTGAAGAGGTAAAAAAAATAAATAAAAAGAATTGTGGAGTTTTGAAGAGGTAAAAAAAAAAAAAAGTTGGAGTTTTGAAGAGGTAAAAAAAAAAAAAAAATTTAGGAGTTTTGAAGAGGTAAAAAAAGGAACAAAAAATCAATGTTGGAGTTTTGAAGAGGTAAAAAAAAAATTAAAAAAAATTGAGTTTTGAAGAGGTAAAAAAAAAAAAAGTTGGAGTTTTGAAGAGGTAAAAAAAGGAACAAAAAATCAATGTTGGAGTTTTGAAGAGGTAAAAAAAAAAAAATGTTGGAGTTTTGAAGAGGTAAAAAAAAAAAAAAAAAATTGTAGAGTTTTGAAGAGGTAAAAAAAAATAAAAAGTTGGAGTTTTGAAGAGGTAAAAAAAAAAAAAAAAAAAATTGTGGAGTTTTGAAGAGGTAAAAAAAAAAAAAAGTTGGAGTTTTGAAGAGGTAAAAAAAAAAAAAAAAAATTGAGTTTTGAAGAGGTAAAAAAAAAAAAAAAAAAATTGTGGAGTTTTGAAGAGGTAAAAAAAGGAACAAAAAATCAATGTTGGAGTTTTGAAGAGGTAAAAAAAAAAAAAAAGTTGGAGTTTTGAAGAGGTAAAAAAAAAAAAAAAGTTGGAGTTTTGAAGAGGTAAAAAAAAAAAAAGTTGGAGTTTTGAAGAGGTAAAAAAAAAAAAAAGTTGGAGTTTTGAAGAGGTAAAAAAAAAAAAAAAAAAATTGTAGAGTTTTGAAGAGGTAAAAAAAAAAAAAAAGTTGGAGTTTTGAAGAGGTAAAAAAAAAAAAAAAATTGAGTTTTGAAGAGGTAAAAAAAAAAAAAAAAAAATATTTGGAGTTTTGAAGAGGTAAAAAAAGGAACAAAAAATCAATGTTGGAGTTTTGAAGAGGTAAAAAAAAATTTAAAAAAAATTGAGTTTTGAAGAGGTAAAAAAAGGAACAAAAAATCAATGTTGGAGTTTTGAAGAGGTAAAAAAAAAAGAAAAGTTGGAGTTTTGAAGAGGTAAAAAAAGGAACAAAAAATCAATGTTGGAGTTTTGAAGAGGTAAAAAAAAAAAAAATGATGGAGTTTTGAAGAGGTAAAAAAAAATAAAAAAAATTGTAGAGTTTTGAAGAGGTAAAAAAAAATAAAAAGTTGGAGTTTTGAAGAGGTAAAAAAAAAAAATAAAAAAAAATGTGGAGTTTTGAAGAGGTAAAAAAAGGAACAAAAAATCAATGTTGGAGTTTTGAAGAGGTAAAAAAAAAAAAAAAAAAAATTGTAGAGATTTGAAGAGGTAAAAAAAAAAAAAATGTTGGAGTTTTGAAGAGGTAAAAAAAAAATAAAAAAAAATTGAGTTTTGAAGAGGTAAAAAAAAAAAAAAAAAAAATTTGGAGTTTTGAAGAGGTAAAAAAAGGAACAAAAAATCAATGTTGGAGTTTTGAAGAGATAAAAAAAAAATAAAAAAAAATTCAGTTTTGAAGAGGTAAAAAAAGGAACAAAAAATCAATGTTGGAGTTTTGAAGAGGTAAAAAAAAAAATCAATGTTGGAGTTTTGAAGAGGTAAAAAAAAAAAAAAAAAAAGTTGGAGTTTTGAAGAGGTAAAAAAAGGAACAAAAAATCAATGTTGGAGTTTTGAAGAGGTAAAAAAAAAAAAAAAAAAGTTGGAGTTTTGAAGAGGTAAAAAAAAAAAAAGTTGGAGTTTTGAAGAGGTAAAAAAAAAAAAAAAAAAAAATTGTAGAGTTTTGAAGAGGTAAAAAAAATAAAAAAATTTGGAGTTTTGAAGAGGTAAAAAAAGGAACAAAAAATCAATGTTGGAGTTTTGAAGAGGTAAAAAAAAATAAAAAAAAATTGAGTTTTGAAGAGGTAAAAAAAAAAAAAGTTGGAGTTTTGAAGAGGTAAAAAAAGGAACAAAAAATCAATGTTGGAGTTTTGAAGAGGTAAAAAAAAAAAAAAAAAGTTGGAGTTTTGAAGAGGTAAAATAAAAAAAAAGTTGGAGTTTTGAAGAGGTAAAAAAAAAAAAAAAAAAAAATTGTAGAGTTTTGAAGAGGTAAAAAAAAAAAAAAAAGTTGGAGTTTTGAAGAGGTAAAAAAAAAAAAAAAATTGAGTTTTGAAGAGGTAAAAAAAGGAACAAAAAATCAATGTTGGAGTTTTGAAGAGGTAAAAAAAAAAAAAAAAAAAGTTGGAGTTTTGAAGAGGTAAAAAAAAAAAAAAGTTGGAGTTTTGAAGAGGTAAAAAAAAAAAAAAAGTTGGAGTTTTGAAGAGGTAAAAAAAAAAAAAAAGTTGGAGTTTTGAAGAGGTAAAAAAAAAAAAAAAAATTGAGTTTTGAAGAGGTAAAAAAAGGAACAAAAAATCAATGTTGGAGTTTTGAAGAGGTAAAAAAAAAAAAAAAAAAAGTTGGAGTTTTGAAGAGGTAAAAAAAAAAAAAAGTTGGAGTTTTGAAGAGGTAAAAAAAAAAAAAAAGTTGGAGTTTTGAAGAGGTAAAAAAAAAAAAAAAGTTGGAGTTTTGAAGAGGTAAAAAAAAAAAAAAAAATTGAGTTTTGAAGAGGTAAAAAAAGGAACAAAAAATCAATGTTGGAGTTTTGAAGAGGTAAAAAAAAAATAAAAAAAATTGGAGTTTTGAAGAGGTAAAAAAAAATAAAATAAAATTTGGAGTTTTGAAGAGGTAAAAAAAGGAACAAAAAATCAATGTTGGAGTTTTGAAGAGGTAAAAAAAAAAAAAAAAAAAATTGAGTTTTGAAGAGGTAAAAAAAAAAAAGTTGGAGTTTTGAAGAGGTAAAAAAAGGAACAAAAAATCAATGTTGGAGTTTTGAAGAGGTAAAAAAAAAAAAAAAAAAAGTTGGAGTTTTGAAGAGGTAAAAAAAAAAAAAAGTTGGAGTTTTGAAGAGGTAAAAAAAAAAAAAAAGTTGGAGTTTTGAAGAGGTAAAAAAAAAAAAAGTTGGAGTTTTGAAGAGGTAAAAAAAAAAAAAAAAAAAATTGTGGAGTTTTGAAGAGGTAAAAAAAAAAAAAAAAGTTGGAGTTTTGAAGAGGTAAAAAAAAAAAAAAAAATTGAGTTTTGAAGAGGTAAAAAAAAAAAAAAAAAAATATTTGGAGTTTTGAAGAGGTAAAAAAAGGAACAAAAAATCAATGTTGGAGTTTTGAAGAGGTAAAAAAAAAATTTAAAAAAAATTGAGTTTTGAAGAGGTAAAAAAAGGAACAAAAAATCAATGTTGGAGTTTTGAAGAGGTAAAAAAAAAAAAAAAGTTGGAGTTTTGAAGAGGTAAAAAAAGGAACAAAAAATCAATGTTGGAGTTTTGAAGAGGTAAAAAAAAAAAAAATGATGGAGTTTTGAAGAGGTAAAAAAAAAAAAAAAAATTGTAGAGTTTTGAAGAGGTAAAAAAAAATAAAAAGTTGGAGTTTTGAAGAGGTAAAAAAAAAAAATAAAAAAAATGTGGAGTTTTGAAGAGGTAAAAAAAGGAACAAAAAATCAATGTTGGAGTTTTGAAGAGGTAAAAAAAAAAAAAAAAAAAAATTGAGTTTTGAAGAGGTAAAAAAAAAAAAAAAAAAAATTTGGAGTTTTGAAGAGGTAAAAAAAGGAACAAAAAATCAATGTTGGAGTTTTGAAGAGATAAAAAAAAAATAAAAAAAAATTCAGTTTTGAAGAGGTAAAAAAGGAACAAAAAATCAATGTTGGAGTTTTGAAGAGGTAAAAAAAAAAATCAATGTTGGAGTTTTGAAGAGGTAAAAAAAAAAAAAAAAAAAGTTGGAGTTTTGAAGAGGTAAAAAAAAAATAAAAAAAATGTGGAGTTTTGAAGAGGTAAAAAAAGGAACAAAAAATCAATGTTGGAGTTTTGAAGAGGTAAAAAAAAAAAAAAAAAAAAATTGAGTTTTGAAGAGGTAAAAAAAAAAAAAAAAAAAAATTTGGAGTATTGAAGAGGTAAAAAAAATAAATAAAAAGAATTGTGGAGTTTTGAAGAGGTAAAAAAAAAAAAAAGTTGGAGTTTTGAAGAGGTAAAAAAAAAAAAAAAATTTAGGAGTTTTGAAGAGGTAAAAAAAGGAACAAAAAATCAATGTTGGAGTTTTGAAGAGGTAAAAAAAAAAATTAAAAAAAATTGAGTTTTGAAGAGGTAAAAAAAAAAAAAAGTTGGAGTTTTGAAGAGGTAAAAAAAGGAACAAAAAATCAATGTTGGAGTTTTGAAGAGGTAAAAAAAAAAAAATGTTGGAGTTTTGAAGAGGTAAAAAAAAAAAAAAAAAAATTGTAGAGTTTTGAAGAGGTAAAAAAAAATAAAAAGTTGGAGTTTTGAAGAGGTAAAAAAAAAAAAAAAAAAAAAATTGTGGAGTTTTGAAGAGGTAAAAAAAAAAAAAAAGTTGGAGTTTTGAAGAGGTAAAAAAAAAAAAAAAAAATTGAGTTTTGAAGAGGTAAAAAAAAAAAAAAAAAAAATTGTGGAGTTTTGAAGAGGTAAAAAAAGGAACAAAAAATCAATGTTGGAGTTTTGAAGAGGTAAAAAAAAAAAAAAAGTTGGAGTTTTGAAGAGGTAAAAAAAAAAAAAAAGTTGGAGTTTTGAAGAGGTAAAAAAAAAAAAAGTTGGAGTTTTGAAGAGGTAAAAAAAAAAAAAAGTTGGAGTTTTGAAGAGGTAAAAAAAAAAAAAAAAAAAATTGTAGAGTTTTGAAGAGGTAAAAAAAAAAAAAAAAGTTGGAGTTTTGAAGAGGTAAAAAAAAAAAAAAAAATTGAGTTTTGAAGAGGTAAAAAAAAAAAAAAAAAAATATTTGGAGTTTTGAAGAGGTAAAAAAAGGAACAAAAAATCAATGTTGGAGTTTTGAAGAGGTAAAAAAAAAATTTAAAAAAAATTGAGTTTTGAAGAGGTAAAAAAAGGAACAAAAAATCAATGTTGGAGTTTTGAAGAGGTAAAAAAAAAAGAAAAGTTGGAGTTTTGAAGAGGTAAAAAAAGGAACAAAAAATCAATGTTGGAGTTTTGAAGAGGTAAAAAAAAAAAAAATGATGGAGTTTTGAAGAGGTAAAAAAAAATAAAAAAAATTGTAGAGTTTTGAAGAGGTAAAAAAAAATAAAAAGTTGGAGTTTTGAAGAGGTAAAAAAAAAAAATAAAAAAAAATGTGGAGTTTTGAAGAGGTAAAAAAAGGAACAAAAAATCAATGTTGGAGTTTTGAAGAGGTAAAAAAAAAAAAAAAAAAAAATTGTAGAGATTTGAAGAGGTAAAAAAAAAAAAAATGTTGGAGTTTTGAAGAGGTAAAAAAAAAATAAAAAAAAATTGAGTTTTGAAGAGGTAAAAAAAAAAAAAAAAAAAATTTGGAGTTTTGAAGAGGTAAAAAAAGGAACAAAAAATCAATGTTGGAGTTTTGAAGAGATAAAAAAAAAATTAAAAAAAATTCAGTTTTGAAGAGGTAAAAAAAGGAACAAAAAATCAATGTTGGAGTTTTGAAGAGGTAAAAAAAAAAATCAATGTTGGAGTTTTGAAGAGGTAAAAAAAAAAAAAAAAAAAGTTGGAGTTTTGAAGAGGTAAAAAAAGGAACAAAAAATCAATGTTGGAGTTTTGAAGAGGTAAAAAAAAAAAAAAAAAAAGTTGGAGTTTTGAAGAGGTAAAAAAAAAAAAAGTTGGAGTTTTGAAGAGGTAAAAAAAAAAAAAAAAAAAAATTGTAGAGTTTTGAAGAGGTAAAAAAAATAAAAAAATTTGGAGTTTTGAAGAGGTAAAAAAAGGAACAAAAAATCAATGTTGGAGTTTTGAAGAGGTAAAAAAAAATAAAAAAAAATTGAGTTTTGAAGAGGTAAAAAAAAAAAAAGTTGGAGTTTTGAAGAGGTAAAAAAAGGAACAAAAAATCAATGTTGGAGTTTTGAAGAGGTAAAAAAAAAAAAAAAAAGTTGGAGTTTTGAAGAGGTAAAATAAAAAAAAAGTTGGAGTTTTGAAGAGGTAAAAAAAAAAAAAAAAAAAAATTGTAGAGTTTTGAAGAGGTAAAAAAAAAAAAAAAAGTTGGAGTTTTGAAGAGGTAAAAAAAAAAAAAAAATTGAGTTTTGAAGAGGTAAAAAAAGGAACAAAAAATCAATGTTGGAGTTTTGAAGAGGTAAAAAAAAAAAAAAAAAAAGTTGGAGTTTTGAAGAGGTAAAAAAAAAAAAAAGTTGGAGTTTTGAAGAGGTAAAAAAAAAAAAAAAGTTGGAGTTTTGAAGAGGTAAAAAAAAAAAAAAAGTTGGAGTTTTGAAGAGGTAAAAAAAAAAAAAAAAATTGAGTTTTGAAGAGGTAAAAAAAGGAACAAAAAATCAATGTTGGAGTTTTGAAGAGGTAAAAAAAAAAAAAAAAAAAGTTGGAGTTTTGAAGAGGTAAAAAAAAAAAAAAGTTGGAGTTTTGAAGAGGTAAAAAAAAAAAAAAAGTTGGAGTTTTGAAGAGGTAAAAAAAAAAAAAAAAGTTGGAGTTTTGAAGAGGTAAAAAAAAAAAAAAAAATTGAGTTTTGAAGAGGTAAAAAAAGGAACAAAAAATCAATGTTGGAGTTTTGAAGAGGTAAAAAAAAAATAAAAAAAATTGGAGTTTTGAAGAGGTAAAAAAAAATAAAATAAAATTTGGAGTTTTGAAGAGGTAAAAAAAGGAACAAAAAATCAATGTTGGAGTTTTGAAGAGGTAAAAAAAAAAAAAAAAAAAATTGAGTTTTGAAGAGGTAAAAAAAAAAAAGTTGGAGTTTTGAAGAGGTAAAAAAAGGAACAAAAAATCAATGTTGGAGTTTTGAAGAGGTAAAAAAAAAAAAAAAAAAAGTTGGAGTTTTGAAGAGGTAAAAAAAAAAAAAAGTTGGAGTTTTGAAGAGGTAAAAAAAAAAAAAAAGTTGGAGTTTTGAAGAGGTAAAAAAAAAAAAAGTTGGAGTTTTGAAGAGGTAAAAAAAAAAAAAAAAAAAAATTGTGGAGTTTTGAAGAGGTAAAAAAAAAAAAAAAAGTTGGAGTTTTGAAGAGGTAAAAAAAAAAAAAAAAATTGAGTTTTGAAGAGGTAAAAAAAAAAAAAAAAAAATATTTGGAGTTTTGAAGAGGTAAAAAAAGGAACAAAAAATCAATGTTGGAGTTTTGAAGAGGTAAAAAAAAAATTTAAAAAAAATTGAGTTTTGAAGAGGTAAAAAAAGGAACAAAAAATCAATGTTGGAGTTTTGAAGAGGTAAAAAAAAAAAAAAAAGTTGGAGTTTTGAAGAGGTAAAAAAAGGAACAAAAAATCAATGTTGGAGTTTTGAAGAGGTAAAAAAAAAAAAAATGATGGAGTTTTGAAGAGGTAAAAAAAAAAAAAAAAATTGTAGAGTTTTGAAGAGGTAAAAAAAAATAAAAAGTTGGAGTTTTGAAGAGGTAAAAAAAAAAAATAAAAAAATGTGGAGTTTTGAAGAGGTAAAAAAAGGAACAAAAAATCAATGTTGGAGTTTTGGAGGTAAAAAAAAAAAAAAAAAAAATTGAGTTTTGAAGAGGTAAAAAAAAAAAAAAAAAAAATTTGGAGTTTTGAAGAGGTAAAAAAAGGAACAAAAAATCAATGTTGGAGTTTTGAAGAGATAAAAAAAAAATAAAAAAAAATTCAGTTTTGAAGAGGTAAAAAAGGAACAAAAAATCAATGTTGGAGTTTTGAAGAGGTAAAAAAAAAAATCAATGTTGGAGTTTTGAAGAGGTAAAAAAAAAAAAAAAAAAGTTGGAGTTTTGAAGAGGTAAAAAAAGGAACAAAAAATCAATGTTGGAGTTTTGAAGAGGTAAAAAAAAAAAAAAAAAAAGTTGGAGTTTTGAAGAGGTAAAAAAAAAAAAGTTGGAGTTTTGAAGAGGTAAAAAAAAAAAAAAAAAAAAATTGTAGAGTTTTGAAGAGGTAAAAAAAAAAAAAAAAGTTGGAGTTTTGAAGAGGTAAAAAAAAAAAAAAAATTTGAGTTTTGAAGAGGTAAAAAAAAAAAAAAAATTTGGAGTTTTGAAGAGGTAAAAAAAGGAACAAAAAATCAATGTTGGAGTTTTGAAGAGGTAAAAAAAAAAAAAAAAAAAATTGAGTTTTGAAGAGGTAAAAAAAAAAAAAGTTGGAGTTTTGAAGAGGTAAAAAAAGGAACAAAAAATCAATGTTGGAGTTTTGAAGAGGTAAAAAAAAAAAAAAAAAAGTTGGAGTTTTGAAGAGGTAAAATAAAAAAAAAGTTGGAGTTTTGAAGAGGTAAAAAAAAAAAAAAAAAAAAATTGTAGAGTTTTGAAGAGGTAAAAAAAAAAAAAAAAGTTGGAGTTTTGAAGAGGTTAAAAAAAAAATAAAAAAATTTGGAGTTTTGAAGAGGTAAAAAAAAAAAAAGTTGGAGTTTTGAAGAGGTAAAAAAAAAAAAAAAGTTGGAGTTTTGAAGAGGTAAAAAAAAAAAAAAGTTGGAGTTTTGAAGAGGTAAAAAAAAAAAAAAGTTGGAGTTTTGAAGAGGTAAAAAAAAAAAAAAAAATTGAGTTTTGAAGAGGTAAAAAAAGGAACAAAAAATCAATGTTGGAGTTTTGAAGAGGTAAAAAAAAAAAAAAAAAAAATTGAGTTTTGAAGAGGTAAAAAAAAAAAAGTTGGAGTTTTGAAGAGGTAAAAAAAGGAACAAAAAATCAATGTTGGAGTTTTGAAGAGGTAAAAAAAAAAAAAAAAAAGTTGGAGTTTTGAAGAGGTAAAATAAAAAAAAAGTTGGAGTTTTGAAGAGGTAAAAAAAAAAAAAAAAAAAAATTGTAGAGTTTTGAAGAGGTAAAAAAAAAAAAAAAGTTGGAGTTTTGAAGAGGTTAAAAAAAAAATAAAAAAATTTGGAGTTTTGAAGAGGTAAAAAAAAAAAAAGTT
The DNA here is from genome assembly GCF_982586985.1 of Callionymus lyra. Classification (NCBI taxonomy): domain Eukaryota; kingdom Metazoa; phylum Chordata; class Actinopteri; order Syngnathiformes; family Callionymidae; genus Callionymus; species Callionymus lyra. The sequence continues at coordinate 27,305 of NW_028258671.1, forward strand.
GGAGTTTTGAAGAGGTAAAAAAAAAAAAAAAGTTGGAGTTTTGAAGAGGTAAAAAAAAAAAAAAGTTGGAGTTTTGAAGAGGTAAAAAAAAAAAAAAGTTGGAGTTTTGAAGAGGTAAAAAAAAAAAAAAAAATTGAGTTTTGAAGAGGTAAAAAAAGGAACAAAAAATCAATGTTGGAGTTTTGAAGAGGTAAAAAAAAAAAAAAAAAAAGTTGGAGTTTTGAAGAGGTAAAAAAAAAAAAAGGTTGGAGTTTTGAAGAGGTAAAAAAAAAAAAAAAAAAATTGTAGAGTTTTGAAGAGGTAAAAAAAAAAAAAAAAGTTGGAGTTTTGAAGAGGTAAAAAAAAAAAAAAAAAATTTGGAGTTTTGAAGAGGTAAAAAAAAATAAAATAAAATTTGGAGTTTTGAAGAGGTAAAAAAAGGAACAAAAAATCAATGTTGGAGTTTTGAAGAGGTAAAAAAAAAAAAAAAAAAAAGAGTTTTGAAGAGGTAAAAAAAAAAAAAGTTGGAGTTTTGAAGAGGTAAAAAAAGGACAAAAAATCAATGTTGGAGTTTTGAAGAGGTAAAAAAAAAAAAAAAAAAGTTGGAGTTTTGAAGAGGTAAAATAAAAAAAAAGTTGGAGTTTTGAAGAGGTAAAAAAAAAAAAAAAAAAAAATTGTAGAGTTTTGAAGAGGTAAAAAAAAAAAAAAAAGTTGGAGTTTTGAAGAGGTTAAAAAAAAAATAAAAAAATTTGGAGTTTTGAAGAGGTAAAAAAAAAAAAAGTTGGAGTTTTGAAGAGGTAAAAAAAAAAAAAAAGTTGGAGTTTTGAAGAGGTAAAAAAAAAAAAAAGTTGGAGTTTTGAAGAGGTAAAAAAAAAAAAAAGTTGGAGTTTTGAAGAGGTAAAAAAAAAAAAAAAAATTGAGTTTTGAAGAGGTAAAAAAAGGAACAAAAAATCAATGTTGGAGTTTTGAAGAGGTAAAAAAAAAAAAAAAAAAAGTTGGAGTTTTGAAGAGGTAAAAAAAAAAAAAGGTTGGAGTTTTGAAGAGGTAAAAAAAAAAAAAAAAAAATTGTAGAGTTTTGAAGAGGTAAAAAAAAAAAAAAAAGTTGGAGTTTTGAAGAGGTAAAAAAAAAAAAAAAAAATTTGGAGTTTTGAAGAGGTAAAAAAAAATAAAATAAAATTTGGAGTTTTGAAGAGGTAAAAAAAGGAACAAAAAATCAATGTTGGAGTTTTGAAGAGGTAAAAAAAAAAAAAAAAAAAAGAGTTTTGAAGAGGTAAAAAAAAAAAAAGTTGGAGTTTTGAAGAGGTAAAAAAAGGAACAAAAAATCAATGTTGGAGTTTTGAAGAGGTAAAAAAAAAAAAAAAAAAAGTTGGAGTTTTGAAGAGGTAAAATAAAAAAAAAAGTTGGAGTTTTGAAGAGGTAAAAAAAAAAAAAAAAAAAATTGTAGAGTTTTGAAGAGGTAAAAAAAAAAAAAAAGTTGGAGTTTTGAAGAGGTTAAAAAAAATAAAAAAAAAATTGGAGTTTTGAAGAGGTAAAAAAAAAAAAAAGTTGGAGTTTTGAAGAGGTAAAAAAAGGAACAAAAAATCAATGTTGGAGTTTTGAAGAGGTAAAAAAAAAATAAAAAAATTTGGAGTTTTGAAGAGGTAAAAAAAAATAAAATAAAATTTGGAGTTTTGAAGAGGTAAAAAAAGGAACAAAAAATCAATGTTGGAGTTTTGAAGAGGTAAAAAAAAAAAAAAAAAAAATTGAGTTTTGAAGAGGTAAAAAAAAAAAAAGTTGGAGTTTTGAAGAGGTAAAAAAAGGAACAAAAAATCAATGTTGGAGTTTTGAAGAGGTAAAAAAAAAAAAAAAAAAGTTGGAGTTTTGAAGAGGTAAAAAAAAAAAAAAATTGAGTTTTGAAGAGGTAAAAAAAGGAACAAAAAATCAATGTTGGAGTTTTGAAGAGGTAAAAAAAAAATAAAAAAAATTGGAGTTTTGAAGAGGTAAAAAAAAATAAAATAAAATTTGGAGTTTTGAAGAGGTAAAAAAAGGAACAAAAAATCAATGTTGGAGTTTTGAAGAGGTAAAAAAAAAAAAAAAAAAAATTGAGTTTTGAAGAGGTAAAAAAAAAAAAAGTTGGAGTTTTGAAGAGGTAAAAAAAGGAACAAAAAATCAATGTTGGAGTTTTGAAGAGGTAAAAAAAAAAAAAAAAAAAGTTGGAGTTTTGAAGAGGTAAAAAAAAAAAAAAGTTGGAGTTTTGAAGAGGTAAAAAAAAAAAAAAAGTTGGAGTTTTGAAGAGGTAAAAAAAAAAAAAGTTGGAGTTTTGAAGAGGTAAAAAAAAAAAAAAAAAAATTGTGGAGTTTTGAAGAGGTAAAAAAAAAAAAAAAGTTGGAGTTTTGAAGAGGTAAAAAAAAAAAAAAAAATTGAGTTTTGAAGAGGTAAAAAAAAAAAAAAAAAATATTTGGAGTTTTGAAGAGGTAAAAAAAGGAACAAAAAATCAATGTTGGAGTTTTGAAGAGGTAAAAAAAAAATTTAAAAAAAATTGAGTTTTGAAGAGGTAAAAAAAGGAACAAAAAATCAATGTTGGAGTTTTGAAGAGGTAAAAAAAAAAAAAAAGTTGGAGTTTTGAAGAGGTAAAAAAAGGAACAAAAAATCAATGTTGGAGTTTTGAAGAGGTAAAAAAAAAAAAAATGATGGAGTTTTGAAGAGGTAAAAAAAAAAAAAAAAAATTGTAGAGTTTTGAAGAGGTAAAAAAAAATAAAAAGTTGGAGTTTTGAAGAGGTAAAAAAAAAAAAAAAAAAAAATGTGGAGTTTTGAAGAGGTAAAAAAATAAACAAAAAATCAATGTTGGAGTTTTGAAGAGGTAAAAAAAAAAAAAAAAAAAAATTGTAGAGATTTGAAGAGGTAAAAAAAAAAAAAATGTTGGAGTTTTGAAGAGGTAAAAAAAAAAAAAAAAAAAAATTGAGTTTTGAAGAGGTAAAAAAAAAAAAAAAAAAAATTTGGAGTTTTGAAGAGGTAAAAAAAGGAACAAAAAATCAATGTTGGAGTTTTGAAGAGATAAAAAAAAAATAAAAAAAAATTCAGTTTTGAAGAGGTAAAAAAAGGAACAAAAAATCAATGTTGGAGTTTTGAAGAGGTAAAAAAAAAAATCAATGTTGGAGTTTTGAAGAGGTAAAAAAAAAAAAAAAAAAGTTGGAGTTTTGAAGAGGTAAAAAAAGGAACAAAAAATCAATGTTGGAGTTTTGAAGAGGTAAAAAAAAAAAAAAAAAAAGTTGGAGTTTTGAAGAGGTAAAAAAAAAAAAAGTTGGAGTTTTGAAGAGGTAAAAAAAAAAAAAAAAAAAAATTGTAGAGTTTTGAAGAGGTAAAAAAAAAAAAAAAAGTTGGAGTTTTGAAGAGGTAAAAAAAAAAAAAAAAAAAATTGAGTTTTGAAGAGGTAAAAAAAAAAAAAGTTGGAGTTTTGAAGAGGTAAAAAAAGGAACAAAAAATCAATGTTGGAGTTTTGAAGAGGTAAAAAAAAAAAAAAAAAAGTTGGAGTTTTGAAGAGGTAAAATAAAAAAAAAGTTGGAGTTTTGAAGAGGTAAAAAAAAAAAAAAAAAAAAAATTGTAGAGTTTTGAAGAGGTAAAAAAAAAAAAAAAGTTGGAGTTTTGAAGAGGTAAAAAAAAAAAAAAAGTTGGAGTTTTGAAGAGGTAAAAAAAAAAAAAAGTTGGAGTTTTGAAGAGGTAAAAAAAAAAAAAAGTTGGAGTTTTGAAGAGGTAAAAAAAAAAAAAAAATTGAGTTTTGAAGAGGTAAAAAAAGGAACAAAAAATCAATGTTGGAGTTTTGAAGAGGTAAAAAAAAAAAAAAAAAAAGTTGGAGTTTTGAAGAGGTAAAAAAAAAAAAAAGTTGGAGTTTTGAAGAGGTAAAAAAAAAAAAAAAAAAAAATTGTAGAGTTTTGAAGAGGTAAAAAAAAAAAAAAAAGTTGGAGTTTTGAAGAGGTAAAAAAAAAAAAAAAAAAATTTGGAGTTTTGAAGAGGTAAAAAAAAATAAAATAAAATTTGGAGTTTTGAAGAGGTAAAAAAAGGAACAAAAAATCAATGTTGGAGTTTTGAAGAGGTAAAAAAAATAAAAAAAAAAGTTGGAGTTTTGAAGAGGTAAAAGAAAAAAAAAAAAAAAATTGTAGAGTTTTGAAGAGGTAAAAAAAAAAAAAAAAGTTGGAGTTTTGAAGAGGTTAAAAAAAAAAAAAAAAATTGGAGTTTTGAAGAGGTAAAAAAAAAAAAAAGTTGGAGTTTTGAAGAGGTAAAAAAAAAAAAAAAGTTGGAGTTTTGAAGAGGTAAAAAAAAAAAAAAAGTTGGAGTTTTGAAGAGGTAAAAAAAAAAAAAAAATTGAGTTTTGAAGAGGTAAAAAAAGGAACAAAAAATCAATGTTGGAGTTTTGAAGAGGTAAAAAAAAAAAAAAAAGTTGGAGTTTTGAAGAGGTAAAAAAAAAAAAAAAATTTGAGTTTTGAAGAGGTAAAAAAAAAAAAAAAAGTTGGAGTTTTGAAGAGGTAAAAAAAAAAAAAAAATTTGAGTTTTGAAGAGGTAAAAAAAAAAAAAAAATTTGGAGTTTTGAAGAGGTAAAAAAAGGAACAAAAAATCAATGTTGGAGTTTTGAAGAGGTAAAAAAAAAAAAAAAAAAAATTGAGTTTTGAAGAGGTAAAAAAAAAAAAAGTTGGAGTTTTGAAGAGGTAAAAAAAGGAACAAAAAATCAATGTTGGAGTTTTGAAGAGGTAAAAAAAAAAAAAAAAAAGTTGGAGTTTTGAAGAGGTAAAATAAAAAAAAAGTTGGAGTTTTGAAGAGGTAAAAAAAAAAAAAAAAAAAAATTGTAGAGTTTTGAAGAGGTAAAAAAAAAAAAAAAAGTTGGAGTTTTGAAGAGGTTAAAAAAAAAATAAAAAAATTTGGAGTTTTGAAGAGGTAAAAAAAAAAAAAGTTGGAGTTTTGAAGAGGTAAAAAAAAAAAAAAAGTTGGAGTTTTGAAGAGGTAAAAAAAAAAAAAAGTTGGAGTTTTGAAGAGGTAAAAAAAAAAAAAAGTTGGAGTTTTGAAGAGGTAAAAAAAAAAAAAAAAATTGAGTTTTGAAGAGGTAAAAAAAGGAACAAAAAATCAATGTTGGAGTTTTGAAGAGGTAAAAAAAAAAAAAAAAAAAGTTGGAGTTTTGAAGAGGTAAAAAAAAAAAAAGGTTGGAGTTTTGAAGAGGTAAAAAAAAAAAAAAAAAAATTGTAGAGTTTTGAAGAGGTAAAAAAAAAAAAAAAAGTTGGAGTTTTGAAGAGGTAAAAAAAAAAAAAAAAAATTTGGAGTTTTGAAGAGGTAAAAAAAAATAAAATAAAATTTGGAGTTTTGAAGAGGTAAAAAAAGGAACAAAAAATCAATGTTGGAGTTTTGAAGAGGTAAAAAAAAAAAAAAAAAAAGTTGGAGTTTTGAAGAGGTAAAATAAAAAAAAAAGTTGGAGTTTTGAAGAGGTAAAAAAAAAAAAAAAAAAAAATTGTAGAGTTTTGAAGAGGTAAAAAAAAAAAAAAAGTTGGAGTTTTGAAGAGGTTAAAAAAAATAAAAAAAAAATTGGAGTTTTGAAGAGGTAAAAAAAAAAAAAAGTTGGAGTTTTGAAGAGGTAAAAAAAGGAACAAAAAATCAATGTTGGAGTTTTGAAGAGGTAAAAAAAAAATAAAAAAATTTGGAGTTTTGAAGAGGTAAAAAAAAATAAAATAAAATTTGGAGTTTTGAAGAGGTAAAAAAAGGAACAAAAAATCAATGTTGGAGTTTTGAAGAGGTAAAAAAAAAAAAAAAAAAAATTGAGTTTTGAAGAGGTAAAAAAAAAAAAAAAAAAAATTGAGTTTTGAAGAGGTAAAAAAAGGAACAAAAAATCAATGTTGGAGTTTTGAAGAGGTAAAAAAAAAAAAAAAAAAAGTTGGAGTTTTGAAGAGGTAAAAAAAAAAAAAAATTGAGTTTTGAAGAGGTAAAAAAAGGAACAAAAAATCAATGTTGGAGTTTTGAAGAGGTAAAAAAAAAATAAAAAAATTTGGAGTTTTGAAGAGGTAAAAAAAAATAAAATAAAATTTGGAGTTTTGAAGAGGTAAAAAAAGGAACAAAAAATCAATGTTGGAGTTTTGAAGAGGTAAAAAAAAAAAAAAAAAAAATTGAGTTTTGAAGAGGTAAAAAAAAAAAAAGTTGGAGTTTTGAAGAGGTAAAAAAAGGAACAAAAAATCAATGTTGGAGTTTTGAAGAGGTAAAAAAAAAAAAAAAAAAAGTTGGAGTTTTGAAGAGGTAAAAAAAAAAAAAAGTTGGAGTTTTGAAGAGGTAAAAAAAAAAAAAAAGTTGGAGTTTTGAAGAGGTAAAAAAAAAAAAAGTTGGAGTTTTGAAGAGGTAAAAAAAAAAAAAAAAAAAATTGTGGAGTTTTGAAGAGGTAAAAAAAAAAAAAAAGTTGGAGTTTTGAAGAGGTAAAAAAAAAAAAAAAAATTGAGTTTTGAAGAGGTAAAAAAAAAAAAAAAAAATATTTGGAGTTTTGAAGAGGTAAAAAAAGGAACAAAAAATCAATGTTGGAGTTTTGAAGAGGTAAAAAAAAAATTTAAAAAAAATTGAGTTTTGAAGAGGTAAAAAAAGGAACAAAAAATCAATGTTGGAGTTTTGAAGAGGTAAAAAAAAAAAAAAAGTTGGAGTTTTGAAGAGGTAAAAAAAGGAACAAAAAATCAATGTTGGAGTTTTGAAGAGGTAAAAAAAAAAAAAATGATGGAGTTTTGAAGAGGTAAAAAAAAAAAAAAAAAATTGTAGAGTTTTGAAGAGGTAAAAAAAAATAAAAAGTTGGAGTTTTGAAGAGGTAAAAAAAAAAAAAAAAAAAAAATGTGGAGTTTTGAAGAGGTAAAAAAAGGAACAAAAAATCAATGTTGGAGTTTTGAAGAGGTAAAAAAAAAAAAAAATGTTGGAGTTTTGAAGAGGTAAAAAAAGGAACAAAAAATCAATGTTGGAGTTTTGAAGAGGTAAAAAAAATTTTTTAAAAAAATTGAGTTTTGAAGAGGTAAAAAAAGGAACAAAAAATCAATGTTGGAGTTTTGAAGAGGTAAAAAAAAAAAAAAAGTTGGAGTTTTGAAGAGGTAAAAAAAGGAACAAAAAATCAATGTTGGAGTTTTGAAGAGGTAAAAAAAAAAAAAATGATGGAGTTTTGAAGAGGTAAAAAAAAAAAAAAAAAATTGTAGAGTTTTGAAGAGGTAAAAAAAAATAAAAAGTTGGAGTTTTGAAGAGGTAAAAAAAAAAAAAAAAAAAAAATGTGGAGTTTTGAAGAGGTAAAAAAAGGAACAAAAAATCAATGTTGGAGTTTTGAAGAGGTAAAAAAAAAAAAAAATGTTGGAGTTTTGAAGAGGTAAAAAAAAAAAAAAAAAAAAAAATTGTAGAGATTTGAAGAGGTAAAAAAAAAAAAAATGTTGGAGTTTTGAAGAGGTAAAAAAAAAAAAAAAAAAAAAATTGAGTTTTGAAGAGGTAAAAAAAATAAAAATAAAAAAATTTGGAGTTTTGAAGAGGTAAAAAAAGGAACAAAAAATCAATGTTGGAGTTTTGAAGAGATAAAAAAAAAATAAAAAAAAATTCAGTTTTGAAGAGGTAAAAAAAGGAACAAAAAATCAATGTTGGAGTTTTGAAGAGGTAAAAAAAAAAATCAATGTTGGAGTTTTGAAGAGGTAAAAAAAAAAAAAAAAAAGTTGGAGTTTTGAAGAGGTAAAAAAAGGAACAAAAAATCAATGTTGGAGTTTTGAAGAGGTAAAAAAAAAAAAAAAAAAAGTTGGAGTTTTGAAGAGGTAAAAAAAAAAAAAGTTGGAGTTTTGAAGAGGTAAAAAAAAAAAAAAAAAAAAATTGTAGAGTTTTGAAGAGGTAAAAAAAAAAAAAAAAGTTGGAGTTTTGAAGAGGTAAAAAAAAAAAAAAAAAATTGGAGTTTTGAAGAGGTAAAAAAAAAAAAAAAATTTGGAGTTTTGAAGAGGTAAAAAAAGGAACAAAAAATCAATGTTGGAGTTTTGAAGAGGTAAAAAAAAAAAAAAAAAAAATTGAGTTTTGAAGAGGTAAAAAAAAAAAAAGTTGGAGTTTTGAAGAGGTAAAAAAAGGAACAAAAATTCAATGTTGGAGTTTTGAAGAGGTAAAAAAAAAAAAAAAAAAGTTGGAGTTTTGAAGAGGTCAAATAAAAAAAAAGTTGGAGTTTTGAAGAGGTAAAAAAAAAAAAAAAAAAAAAATTGTAGAGTTTTGAAGAGGTAAAAAAAAAAAAAAAGTTGGAGTTTTGAAGAGGTAAAAAAAAAAAAAGTTGGAGTTTTGAAGAGGTAAAAAAAAAAAAAAAAAAAATTGTGGAGTTTTGAAGAGGTAAAAAAAAAAAAAAAGTTGGAGTTTTGAAGAGGTAAAAAAAAAAAAAAAAATTGAGTTTTGAAGAGGTAAAAAAAAAAAAAAAAAATATTTGGAGTTTTGAAGAGGTAAAAAAAGGAACAAAAAATCAATGTTGGAGTTTTGAAGAGGTAAAAAAAAAATTTAAAAAAAATTGAGTTTTGAAGAGGTAAAAAAAGGAACAAAAAATCAATGTTGGAGTTTTGAAGAGGTAAAAAAAAAAAAAAAGTTGGAGTTTTGAAGAGGTAAAAAAAGGAACAAAAAATCAATGTTGGAGTTTTGAAGAGGTAAAAAAAAAAAAAATGATGGAGTTTTGAAGAGGTAAAAAAAAAAAAAAAAAATTGTAGAGTTTTGAAGAGGTAAAAAAAAATAAAAAGTTGGAGTTTTGAAGAGGTAAAAAAAAAAAAAAAAAAAAAATGTGGAGTTTTGAAGAGGTAAAAAAAGGAACAAAAAATCAATGTTGGAGTTTTGAAGAGGTAAAAAAAAAAAAAAATGTTGGAGTTTTGAAGAGGTAAAAAAAGGAACAAAAAATCAATGTTGGAGTTTTGAAGAGGTAAAAAAAAATTTTTAAAAAAATTGAGTTTTGAAGAGGTAAAAAAAGGAACAAAAAATCAATGTTGGAGTTTTGAAGAGGTAAAAAAAAAAAAAAAGTTGGAGTTTTGAAGAGGTAAAAAAAGGAACAAAAAATCAATGTTGGAGTTTTGAAGAGGTAAAAAAAAAAAAAATGATGGAGTTTTGAAGAGGTAAAAAAAAAAAAAAAAAATTGTAGAGTTTTGAAGAGGTAAAAAAAAATAAAAAGTTGGAGTTTTGAAGAGGTAAAAAAAAAAAAAAAAAAAAAATGTGGAGTTTTGAAGAGGTAAAAAAAGGAACAAAAAATCAATGTTGGAGTTTTGAAGAGGTAAAAAAAAAAAAAAATGTTGGAGTTTTGAAGAGGTAAAAAAAAAAAAAAAAAAAAATTGTAGAGATTTGAAGAGGTAAAAAAAAAAAATGTTGGAGTTTTGAAGAGGTAAAAAAAAAAAAAAAAAAAATTGAGTTTTGAAGAGGTAAAAAAAATAAAAATAAAAAAATTTGGAGTTTTGAAGAGGTAAAAAAAGGAACAAAAAATCAATGTTGGAGTTTTGAAGAGATAAAAAAAAAATAAAAAAAAATTCAGTTTTGAAGAGGTAAAAAAAGGAACAAAAAATCAATGTTGGAGTTTTGAAGAGGTAAAAAAAAAAATCAATGTTGGAGTTTTGAAGAGGTAAAAAAAAAAAAAAAAAAGTTGGAGTTTTGAAGAGGTAAAAAAAGGAACAAAAAATCAATGTTGGAGTTTTGAAGAGGTAAAAAAAAAAAAAAAAAAAGTTGGAGTTTTGAAGAGGTAAAAAAAAAAAAAGTTGGAGTTTTGAAGAGGTAAAAAAAAAAAAAAAAAAAAATTGTAGAGTTTTGAAGAGGTAAAAAAAAAAAAAAAAGTTGGAGTTTTGAAGAGGTAAAAAAAAAAAAAAAAAATTGGAGTTTTGAAGAGGTAAAAAAAAAAAAAAAATTTGGAGTTTTGAAGAGGTAAAAAAAGGAACAAAAAATCAATGTTGGAGTTTTGAAGAGGTAAAAAAAAAAAAAAAAAAAATTGAGTTTTGAAGAGGTAAAAAAAAAAAAAGTTGGAGTTTTGAAGAGGTAAAAAAAGGAACAAAAATTCAATGTTGGAGTTTTGAAGAGGTAAAAAAAAAAAAAAAAAAGTTGGAGTTTTGAAGAGGTCAAATAAAAAAAAAGTTGGAGTTTTGAAGAGGTAAAAAAAAAAAAAAAAAAAAAATTGTAGAGTTTTGAAGAGGTAAAAAAAAAAAAAAAGTTGGAGTTTTGAAGAGGTAAAAAAAAAAAAAAAGTTGGAGTTTTGAAGAGGTAAAAAAAAAAAAAAGTTGGAGTTTTGAAGAGGTAAAAAAAAAAAAAAGTTGGAGTTTTGAAGAGGTAAAAAAAAAAAAAAAAATTGAGTTTTGAAGAGGTAAAAAAAGGAACAAAAAATCAATGTTGGAGTTTTGAAGAGGTAAAAAAAAAAAAAAAAAAAGTTGGAGTTTTGAAGAGGTAAAAAAAAAAAAAGTTGGAGTTTTGAAGAGGTAAAAAAAAAAAAAAAAAAAAATTGTAGAGTTTTGAAGAGGTAAAAAAAAAAAAAAAAGTTGGAGTTTTGAAGAGGTAAAAAAAAAAAAAAAAATTTGGAGTTTTGAAGAGGTAAAAAAAAATAAAATAAAATTTGGAGTTTTGAAGAGGTAAAAAAAGGATCAAAAAATCAATGTTGGAGTTTTGAAGAGGTAAAAAAAATAAAAAAAAAAGTTGGAGTTTTGAAGAGGTAAAAGAAAAAAAAAAAAAAAATTGTAGAGTTTTGAAGAGGTAAAAAAAAAAAAAAAAAGTTGGAGTTTTGAAGAGGTTAAAAAAAAAAAAAAAAAATTGGAGTTTTGAAGAGGTAAAAAAAAAAAAAAGTTGGAGTTTTGAAGAGGTAAAAAAAAAAAAAAAGTTGGAGTTTTGAAGAGGTAAAAAAAAAAAAAAAGTTGGAGTTTTGAAGAGGTAAAAAAAAAAAAAAAATTGAGTTTTGAAGAGGTAAAAAAAGGAACAAAAAATCAATGTTGGAGTTTTGAAGAGGTAAAAAAAAAAAAAAAAAAAGTTGGAGTTTTGAAGAGGTAAAAAAAAAAAAAAGTTGGAGTTTTGAAGAGGTAAAAAAAAAAAAAAAAAAAAATTGTAGAGTTTTGAAGAGGTAAAAAAAAAAAAAAAAGTTGGAGTTTTGAAGAGGTAAAAAAAAAAAAAAAAAATTTGGAGTTTTGAAGAGGTAAAAAAAAATAAAATAAAATTTGGAGTTTTGAAGAGGTAAAAAAAGGAACAAAAAATCAATGTTGGAGTTTTGAAGAGGTAAAAAAAAAAAAAAAAAAGTTGGAGTTTTGAAGAGGTAAAAGAAAAAAAAAAAAAAATTGTAGAGTTTTGAAGAGGTAAAAAAAAAAAAAAAAGTTGGAGTTTTGAAGAGGTTAAAAAAAAAAAAAAAAAAATTGGAGTTTTGAAGAGGTAAAAAAAAAAAAAAGTTGGAGTTTTGAAGAGGTAAAAAAAAAAAAAAAGTTGGAGTTTTGAAGAGGTAAAAAAAAAAAAAAGTTGGAGTTTTGAAGAGGTAAAAAAAAAAAAAAAAAAATTGTGGAGTTTTGAAGAGGTAAAAAAAAAAAAAAGTTGGAGTTTTGAAGAGGTAAAAAAAAAAAAAAAATTGAGTTTTGAAGAGGTAAAAAAAGGAACAAAAAATCAATGTTGGAGTTTTGAAGAGGTAAAAAAAAAATAAAAAAAATTGGAGTTTTGAAGAGGTAAAAAAAAATAAAATAAAATTTGGAGTTTTGAAGAGGTAAAAAAAGGAACAAAAAATCAATGTTGGAGTTTTGAAGAGGTAAAAAAAAAATAAAAAAAAATTGAGTTTTGAAGAGATAAAAAAAAAAAAAGTTGGAGTTTTGAAGAGGTAAAAAAAGGAACAAAAAAAAAATTTGGAGTTTTGAAGAGGTAAAAAAGGAACAAAAAATCAATGTTGGAGTTTTGAAGAGATAAAAAAAAAATTAAAAAAAATTCAGTTTTGAAGAGGTAAAAAAAGGAACAAAAAATCAATGTTGGAGTTTTGAAGAGGTAAAAAAAAAAAAAAATGTTGGAGTTTTGAAGAGGTAAAAAAAAAAAAAAAAAAAATTGTGGAGTTTTGAAGAGGTAAAAAAAAATAAAATTTGGAGTATTGAAGAGGTAAAAAAAATAAATAAAAAAAATTGTGGAGTTTTGAAGAGGTAAAAAAAAAAAAAAAAAAAAGTTGGAGTTTTGAAGAGGTAAAAAAAAAAAAAAAAAAAAATTGTGGAGTTTTGAAGAGGTAAAAAAAAATAAAATTTGGAGTATTGAAGAGGTAAAAAAAATAAATAAAAAAATTGTGGAGTTTTGAAGAGGTAAAAAAAAAAAAAAAAAAAAGTTGGAGTTTTGAAGAGGTAAAAAAAATATATAAAAAAAATTGTGGAGTTTTGAAGAGGTAAAAAAAAAAAAAATTTGGAGTATTGAAGAGGTAAAAAAAATAAATAAAAAGAATTGTGGAGTTTTGAAGAGGTAAAAAAAAAAAAAAGTTGGAGTTTTGAAGAGGTAAAAAAAAAAAAAAAATTTAGGAGTTTTGAAGAGGTAAAAAAAGGAACAAAAAATCAATGTTGGAGTTTTGAAGAGGTAAAAAAAAAAATTAAAAAAATTGAGTTTTGAAGAGGTAAAAAAAAAAAAAAGTTGGAGTTTTGAAGAGGTAAAAAAAGGAACAAAAAATCAATGTTGGAGTTTTGAAGAGGTAAAAAAAAAAAAATGTTGGAGTTTTGAATAGGTAAAAAAAAAAAAAAAAAAAATTGTAGAGTTTTGAAGAGGTAAAAAAAAATAAAAAGTTGGAGTTTTGAAGAGGTAAAAAAAAAAAAAAAAAAAAATTGTGGAGTTTTGAAGAGGTAAAAAAAAAAAAAAAGTTGGAGTTTTGAAGAGGTAAAAAAAAAAAAAAAAAATTGAGTTTTGAAGAGGTAAAAAAAAAAAAAAAAAAAATTGTGGAGTTTTGAAGAGGTAAAAAAAGGAACAAAAAATCAATGTTGGAGTTTTGAAGAGGTAAAAAAAAAAAAAAAGTTGGAGTTTTGAAGAGGTAAAAAAAAAAAAAAAGTTGGAGTTTTGAAGAGGTAAAAAAAAAAAAAGTTGGAGTTTTGAAGAGGTAAAAAAAAAAAAAAGTTGGAGTTTTGAAGAGGTAAAAAAAAAAAAAAAAAAAATTGTAGAGTTTTGAAGAGGTAAAAAAAAAAAAAAAGTTGGAGTTTTGAAGAGGTAAAAAAAAAAAAAAAAATTGAGTTTTGAAGAGGTAAAAAAAAAAAAAAAAAATATTTGGAGTTTTGAAGAGGTAAAAAAAGGAACAAAAAATCAATGTTGGAGTTTTGAAGAGGTAAAAAAAAAATTTAAAAAAAATTGAGTTTTGAAGAGGTAAAAAAAGGAACAAAAAATCAATGTTGGAGTTTTGAAGAGGTAAAAAAAAAAGAAAAGTTGGAGTTTTGAAGAGGTAAAAAAAGGAACAAAAAATCAATGTTGGAGTTTTGAAGAGGTAAAAAAAAAAAAAATGATGGAGTTTTGAAGAGGTAAAAAAAAATAAAAAAAATTGTAGAGTTTTGAAGAGGTAAAAAAAAATAAAAAGTTGGAGTTTTGAAGAGGTAAAAAAAAAAAATAAAAAAAAATGTGGAGTTTTGAAGAGGTAAAAAAAGGAACAAAAAATCAATGTTGGAGTTTTGAAGAGGTAAAAAAAAAAAAAAAAAAAAATTGTAGAGATTTGAAGAGGTAAAAAAAAAAAAAATGTTGGAGTTTTGAAGAGGTAAAAAAAAAATAAAAAAAAATTGAGTTTTGAAGAGGTAAAAAAAAAAAAAAAAAAAATTTGGAGTTTTGAAGAGGTAAAAAAAGGAACAAAAAATCAATGTTGGAGTTTTGAAGAGATAAAAAAAAAATAAAAAAAAATTCAGTTTTGAAGAGGTAAAAAAAGGAACAAAAAATCAATGTTGGAGTTTTGAAGAGGTAAAAAAAAAAATCAATGTTGGAGTTTTGAAGAGGTAAAAAAAAAAAAAAAAAAAGTTGGAGTTTTGAAGAGGTAAAAAAAGGAACAAAAAATCAATGTTGGAGTTTTGAAGAGGTAAAAAAAAAAAAAAAAAAAGTTGGAGTTTTGAAGAGGTAAAAAAAAAAAAAGTTGGAGTTTTGAAGAGGTAAAAAAAAAAAAAAAAAAAAATTGTAGAGTTTTGAAGAGGTAAAAAAAATAAAAAAATTTGGAGTTTTGAAGAGGTAAAAAAAGGAACAAAAAATCAATGTTGGAGTTTTGAAGAGGTAAAAAAAAATAAAAAAAAATTGAGTTTTGAAGAGGTAAAAAAAAAAAAAGTTGGAGTTTTGAAGAGGTAAAAAAAGGAACAAAAAATCAATGTTGGAGTTTTGAAGAGGTAAAAAAAAAAAAAAAAAGTTGGAGTTTTGAAGAGGTAAAATAAAAAAAAAGTTGGAGTTTTGAAGAGGTAAAAAAAAAAAAAAAAAAAAATTGTAGAGTTTTGAAGAGGTAAAAAAAAAAAAAAAAGTTGGAGTTTTGAAGAGGTAAAAAAAAAAAAAAAATTGAGTTTTGAAGAGGTAAAAAAAGGAACAAAAAATCAATGTTGGAGTTTTGAAGAGGTAAAAAAAAAAAAAAAAAAAGTTGGAGTTTTGAAGAGGTAAAAAAAAAAAAAAGTTGGAGTTTTGAAGAGGTAAAAAAAAAAAAAAAGTTGGAGTTTTGAAGAGGTAAAAAAAAAAAAAAAGTTGGAGTTTTGAAGAGGTAAAAAAAAAAAAAAAATTGAGTTTTGAAGAGGTAAAAAAAGGAACAAAAAATCAATGTTGGAGTTTTGAAGAGGTAAAAAAAAAATAAAAAAAATTGGAGTTTTGAAGAGGTAAAAAAAAATAAAATAAAATTTGGAGTTTTGAAGAGGTAAAAAAAGGAACAAAAAATCAATGTTGGAGTTTTGAAGAGGTAAAAAAAAAAAAAAAAAAAATTGAGTTTTGAAGAGGTAAAAAAAAAAAAGTTGGAGTTTTGAAGAGGTAAAAAAAGGAACAAAAAATCAATGTTGGAGTTTTGAAGAGGTAAAAAAAAAAAAAAAAAAAGTTGGAGTTTTGAAGAGGTAAAAAAAAAAAAAAGTTGGAGTTTTGAAGAGGTAAAAAAAAAAAAAAAGTTGGAGTTTTGAAGAGGTAAAAAAAAAAAAAGTTGGAGTTTTGAAGAGGTAAAAAAAAAAAAAAAAAAAAATTGTGGAGTTTTGAAGAGGTAAAAAAAAAAAAAAAAGTTGGAGTTTTGAAGAGGTAAAAAAAAAAAAAAAAATTGAGTTTTGAAGAGGTAAAAAAAAAAAAAAAAAAATATTTGGAGTTTTGAAGAGGTAAAAAAAGGAACAAAAAATCAATGTTGGAGTTTTGAAGAGGTAAAAAAAAAATTTAAAAAAAATTGAGTTTTGAAGAGGTAAAAAAAGGAACAAAAAATCAATGTTGGAGTTTTGAAGAGGTAAAAAAAAAAAAAATGATGGAGTTTTGAAGAGGTAAAAAAAAAAAAAAAATTGTAGAGTTTTGAAGAGGTAAAAAAAAATAAAAAGTTGGAGTTTTGAAGAGGTAAAAAAAATAAATAAAAAAAATGTGGAGTTTTGAAGAGGTAAAAAAAGGAACAAAAAATCAATGTTGGAGTTTTGAAGAGGTAAAAAAAAAAAAAAAAAAAAATTGAGTTTTGAAGAGGTAAAAAAAAAAAAAAAAAAAAATTTGGAGTTTTGAAGAGGTAAAAAAAGGAACAAAAAATCAATGTTGGAGTTTTGAAGAGATAAAAAAAAAATAAAAAAAAATTCAGTTTTGAAGAGGTAAAAAAGGAACAAAAAATCAATGTTGGAGTTTTGAAGAGGTAAAAAAAAAAATCAATGTTGGAGTTTTGAAGAGGTAAAAAAAAAAAAAAAAAAAGTTGGAGTTTTGAAGAGGTAAAAAAAGGAACAAAAAATCAATGTTGGAGTTTTGAAGAGGTAAAAAAAAAAAAAAAAAAAGTTGGAGTTTTGAAGAGGTAAAAAAAAAAAAGTTGGAGTTTTGAAGAGGTAAAAAAAAAAAAAAAAAAAAAATTGTAGAGTTTTGAAGAGGTAAAAAAAAAAAAAAAGTTGGAGTTTTGAAGAGGTAAAAAAAAAAAAAAAATTTGAGTTTTGAAGAGGTAAAAAAAAAAAAAAAAGTTGGAGTTTTGAAGAGGTAAAAAAAAAAAAAAAATTTGAGTTTTGAAGAGGTAAAAAAAAAAAAAAAATTTGGAGTTTTGAAGAGGTAAAAAAAGGAACAAAAAATCAATGTTGGAGTTTTGAAGAGGTAAAAAAAAAAAAAAAAAAAATTGAGTTTGAAGAGGTAAAAAAAAAAAAAAGTTGGAGTTTTGAAGAGGTAAAAAAAGGAACAAAAAATCAATGTTGGAGTTTTGAAGAGGTAAAAAAAAAAAAAAAAAAGTTGGAGTTTTGAAGAGGTAAAATAAAAAAAAAGTTGGAGTTTTGAAGAGGTAAAAAAAAAAAAAAAAAAAAAATTGTAGAGTTTTGAAGAGGTAAAAAAAAAAAAAAAAGTTGGAGTTTTGAAGAGGTTAAAAAAAAAATAAAAAAATTTGGAGTTTTGAAGAGGTAAAAAAAAAAAAAGTTGGAGTTTTGAAGAGGTAAAAAAAAAAAAAAAGTTGGAGTTTTGAAGAGGTAAAAAAAAAAAAAAGTTGGAGTTTTGAAGAGGTAAAAAAAAAAAAAAGTTGGAGTTTTGAAGAGGTAAAAAAAAAAAAAAAATTGAGTTTTGAAGAGGTAAAAAAAGGAACAAAAAATCAATGTTGGAGTTTTGAAGAGGTAAAAAAAAAAAAAAAAAAAGTTGGAGTTTTGAAGAGGTAAAAAAAAAAAAAGGTTGGAGTTTTGAAGAGGTAAAAAAAAAAAAAAAAAAATTGTAGAGTTTTGAAGAGGTAAAAAAAAAAAAAAAGTTGGAGTTTTGAAGAGGTAAAAAAAAAAAAAAAAAATTTGGAGTTTTGAAGAGGTAAAAAAAAATAAAATAAAATTTGGAGTTTTGAAGAGGTAAAAAAAGGAACAAAAAATCAATGTTGGAGTTTTGAAGAGGTAAAAAAAAAAAAAAAAAAAAGAGTTTTGAAGAGGTAAAAAAAAAAAAAGTTGGAGTTTTGAAGAGGTAAAAAAAGGAACAAAAAATCAATGTTGGAGTTTTGAAGAGGTAAAAAAAAAAAAAAAAAAAGTTGGAGTTTTGAAGAGGTAAAATAAAAAAAAAAGTTGGAGTTTTGAAGAGGTAAAAAAAAAAAAAAAAAAAAATTGTAGAGTTTTGAAGAGGTAAAAAAAAAAAAAAAGTTGGAGTTTTGAAGAGGTTAAAAAAAATAAAAAAAAAATTGGAGTTTTGAAGAGGTAAAAAAAAAAAAAAGTTGGAGTTTTGAAGAGGTAAAAAAAGGAACAAAAAATCAATGTTGGAGTTTTGAAGAGGTAAAAAAAAAATAAAAAAAAAATTGTGGAGTTTTGAAGAGGTAAAAAAAAATAAAATTTGGAGTATTGAAGAGGTAAAAAAAATAAATAAAAAAATTGTGGAGTTTTGAAGAGGTAAAAAAAAAAAAAAAAAAAAGTTGGAGTTTTGAAGAGGTAAAAAAAATATATAAAAAAAATTGTGGAGTTTTGAAGAGGTAAAAAAAAAAAAAATTTGGAGTATTGAAGAGGTAAAAAAAATAAATAAAAAGAATTGTGGAGTTTTGAAGAGGTAAAAAAAAAAAAAAGTTGGAGTTTTGAAGAGGTAAAAAAAAAAAAAAAATTTAGGAGTTTTGAAGAGGTAAAAAAAGGAACAAAAAATCAATGTTGGAGTTTTGAAGAGGTAAAAAAAAAAATTAAAAAAAATTGAGTTTTGAAGAGGTAAAAAAAAAAAAAAGTTGGAGTTTTGAAGAGGTAAAAAAAGGAACAAAAAATCAATGTTGGAGTTTTGAAGAGGTAAAAAAAAAAAAATGTTGGAGTTTTGAATAGGTAAAAAAAAAAAAAAAAAAATTGTAGAGTTTTGAAGAGGTAAAAAAAAATAAAAAGTTGGAGTTTTGAAGAGGTAAAAAAAAAAAAAAAAAAAAATTGTGGAGTTTTGAAGAGGTAAAAAAAAAAAAAAAGTTGGAGTTTTGAAGAGGTAAAAAAAAAAAAAAAAAATTGAGTTTTGAAGAGGTAAAAAAAAAAAAAAAAAAATTGTGGAGTTTTGAAGAGGTAAAAAAAGGAACAAAAAATCAATGTTGGAGTTTTGAAGAGGTAAAAAAAAAAAAAAAGTTGGAGTTTTGAAGAGGTAAAAAAAAAAAAAAAGTTGGAGTTTTGAAGAGGTAAAAAAAAAAAAAGTTGGAGTTTTGAAGAGGTAAAAAAAAAAAAAAGTTGGAGTTTTGAAGAGGTAAAAAAAAAAAAAAAAAAAATTGTAGAGTTTTGAAGAGGTAAAAAAAAAAAAAAAAGTTGGAGTTTTGAAGAGGTAAAAAAAAAAAAAAAAATTGAGTTTTGAAGAGGTAAAAAAAAAAAAAAAAAATATTTGGAGTTTTGAAGAGGTAAAAAAAGGAACAAAAAATCAATGTTGGAGTTTTGAAGAGGTAAAAAAAAATTTAAAAAAAATTGAGTTTTGAAGAGGTAAAAAAAGGAACAAAAAATCAATGTTGGAGTTTTGAAGAGGTAAAAAAAAAAGAAAAGTTGGAGTTTTGAAGAGGTAAAAAAAGGAACAAAAAATCAATGTTGGAGTTTTGAAGAGGTAAAAAAAAAAAAAATGATGGAGTTTTGAAGAGGTAAAAAAAAATAAAAAAAATTGTAGAGTTTTGAAGAGGTAAAAAAAAATAAAAAGTTGGAGTTTTGAAGAGGTAAAAAAAAAAAATAAAAAAAAATGTGGAGTTTTGAAGAGGTAAAAAAAGGAACAAAAAATCAATGTTGGAGTTTTGAAGAGGTAAAAAAAAAAAAAAAAAAAAATTGTAGAGATTTGAAGAGGTAAAAAAAAAAAAATGTTGGAGTTTTGAAGAGGTAAAAAAAAAATAAAAAAAAATTGAGTTTTGAAGAGGTAAAAAAAAAAAAAAAAAAAATTTGGAGTTTTGAAGAGGTAAAAAAAGGAACAAAAAATCAATGTTGGAGTTTTGAAGAGATAAAAAAAAAATAAAAAAAATTCAGTTTTGAAGAGGTAAAAAAAGGAACAAAAAATCAATGTTGGAGTTTTGAAGAGGTAAAAAAAAAAATCAATGTTGGAGTTTTGAAGAGGTAAAAAAAAAAAAAAAAAAGTTGGAGTTTTGAAGAGGTAAAAAAAGGAACAAAAAATCAATGTTGGAGTTTTGAAGAGGTAAAAAAAAAAAAAAAAAAGTTGGAGTTTTGAAGAGGTAAAAAAAAAAAAAGTTGGAGTTTTGAAGAGGTAAAAAAAAAAAAAAAAAAAAATTGTAGAGTTTTGAAGAGGTAAAAAAAATAAAAAAATTTGGAGTTTTGAAGAGGTAAAAAAAGGAACAAAAAATCAATGTTGGAGTTTTGAAGAGGTAAAAAAAAATAAAAAAAAATTGAGTTTTGAAGAGGTAAAAAAAAAAAAAGTTGGAGTTTTGAAGAGGTAAAAAAAGGAACAAAAAATCAATGTTGGAGTTTTGAAGAGGTAAAAAAAAAAAAAAAAAGTTGGAGTTTTGAAGAGGTAAAATAAAAAAAAAGTTGGAGTTTTGAAGAGGTAAAAAAAAAAAAAAAAAAAATTGTAGAGTTTTGAAGAGGTAAAAAAAAAAAAAAAAGTTGGAGTTTTGAAGAGGTAAAAAAAAAAAAAAAATTGAGTTTTGAAGAGGTAAAAAAAGGAACAAAAAATCAATGTTGGAGTTTTGAAGAGGTAAAAAAAAAAAAAAAAAAAGTTGGAGTTTTGAAGAGGTAAAAAAAAAAAAAAGTTGGAGTTTTGAAGAGGTAAAAAAAAAAAAAAAGTTGGAGTTTTGAAGAGGTAAAAAAAAAAAAAAAGTTGGAGTTTTGAAGAGGTAAAAAAAAAAAAAAAATTGAGTTTTGAAGAGGTAAAAAAAGGAACAAAAAATCAATGTTGGAGTTTTGAAGAGGTAAAAAAAAAATAAAAAAAATTGGAGTTTTGAAGAGGTAAAAAAAAATAAAATAAAATTTGGAGTTTTGAAGAGGTAAAAAAAGGAACAAAAAATCAATGTTGGAGTTTTGAAGAGGTAAAAAAAAAAAAAAAAAAAATTGAGTTTTGAAGAGGTAAAAAAAAAAAAGTTGGAGTTTTGAAGAGGTAAAAAAAGGAACAAAAAATCAATGTTGGAGTTTTGAAGAGGTAAAAAAAAAAAAAAAAAAAGTTGGAGTTTTGAAGAGGTAAAAAAAAAAAAAAGTTGGAGTTTTGAAGAGGTAAAAAAAAAAAAAAAGTTGGAGTTTTGAAGAGGTAAAAAAAAAAAAAGTTGGAGTTTTGAAGAGGTAAAAAAAAAAAAAAAAAAAATTGTGGAGTTTTGAAGAGGTAAAAAAAAAAAAAAAAGTTGGAGTTTTGAAGAGGTAAAAAAAAAAAAAAAAATTGAGTTTTGAAGAGGTAAAAAAAAAAAAAAAAAAATATTTGGAGTTTTGAAGAGGTAAAAAAAGGAACAAAAAATCAATGTTGGAGTTTTGAAGAGGTAAAAAAAAAATTTAAAAAAAATTGAGTTTTGAAGAGGTAAAAAAAGGAACAAAAAATCAATGTTGGAGTTTTGAAGAGGTAAAAAAAAAAAAAATGATGGAGTTTTGAAGAGGTAAAAAAAAAAAAAAAAATTGTAGAGTTTTGAAGAGGTAAAAAAAAATAAAAAGTTGGAGTTTTGAAGAGGTAAAAAAAAAAAATAAAAAAAATGTGGAGTTTTGAAGAGGTAAAAAAAGGAACAAAAAATCAATGTTGGAGTTTTGAAGAGGTAAAAAAAAAAAAAAAAAAAAATTGAGTTTTGAAGAGGTAAAAAAAAAAAAAAAAAAAATTTGGAGTTTTGAAGAGGTAAAAAAAGGAACAAAAAATCAATGTTGGAGTTTTGAAGAGATAAAAAAAAATAAAAAAAAATTCAGTTTTGAAGAGGTAAAAAAGGAACAAAAAATCAATGTTGGAGTTTTGAAGAGGTAAAAAAAAAAATCAATGTTGGAGTTTTGAAGAGGTAAAAAAAAAAAAAAAAAAAGTTGGAGTTTTGAAGAGGTAAAAAAAGGAACAAAAAATCAATGTTGGAGTTTTGAAGAGGTAAAAAAAAAAAAAAAAAAAGTTGGAGTTTTGAAGAGGTAAAAAAAAAAAAGTTGGAGTTTTGAAGAGGTAAAAAAAAAAAAAAAAAAAAAAATTGTAGAGTTTTGAAGAGGTAAAAAAAAAAAAAAAAGTTGGAGTTTTGAAGAGGTAAAAAAAAAAAAAAAATTTGAGTTTTGAAGAGGTAAAAAAAAAAAAAAAGTTGGAGTTTTGAAGAGGTAAAAAAAAAAAAAAAATTTGAGTTTTGAAGAGGTAAAAAAAAAAAAAAAATTTGGAGTTTTGAAGAGGTAAAAAAAGGAACAAAAAATCAATGTTGGAGTTTTGAAGAGGTAAAAAAAAAAAAAAAAAAAATTGAGTTTGAAGAGGTAAAAAAAAAAAAAGTTGGAGTTTTGAAGAGGTAAAAAAAGGAACAAAAAATCAATGTTGGAGTTTTGAAGAGGTAAAAAAAAAAAAAAAAAAGTTGGAGTTTTGAAGAGGTAAAATAAAAAAAAAGTTGGAGTTTTGAAGAGGTAAAAAAAAAAAAAAAAAAAAAATTGTAGAGTTTTGAAGAGGTAAAAAAAAAAAAAAAAGTTGGAGTTTTGAAGAGGTTAAAAAAAAATAAAAAAATTTGGAGTTTTGAAGAGGTAAAAAAAAAAAAGTTGGAGTTTTGAAGAGGTAAAAAAAAAAAAAAAGTTGGAGTTTTGAAGAGGTAAAAAAAAAAAAAAGTTGGAGTTTTGAAGAGGTAAAAAAAAAAAAAAGTTGGAGTTTTGAAGAGGTAAAAAAAAAAAAAAAATTGAGTTTTGAAGAGGTAAAAAAAGGAACAAAAAATCAATGTTGGAGTTTTGAAGAGGTAAAAAAAAAAAAAAAAAAAGTTGGAGTTTTGAAGAGGTAAAAAAAAAAAAAGGTTGGAGTTTTGAAGAGGTAAAAAAAAAAAAAAAAAAATTGTAGAGTTTTGAAGAGGTAAAAAAAAAAAAAAAAGTTGGAGTTTTGAAGAGGTAAAAAAAAAAAAAAAAAATTTGGAGTTTTGAAGAGGTAAAAAAAAATAAAATAAAATTTGGAGTTTTGAAGAGGTAAAAAAAGGAACAAAAAATCAATGTTGGAGTTTTGAAGAGGTAAAAAAAAAAAAAAAAAAAAGAGTTTTGAAGAGGTAAAAAAAAAAAAGTTGGAGTTTTGAAGAGGTAAAAAAAGGAACAAAAAATCAATGTTGGAGTTTTGAAGAGGTAAAAAAAAAAAAAAAAAAAGTTGGAGTTTTGAAGAGGTAAAATAAAAAAAAAAGTTGGAGTTTTGAAGAGGTAAAAAAAAAAAAAAAAAAAAATTGTAGAGTTTTGAAGAGGTAAAAAAAAAAAAAAAGTTGGAGTTTTGAAGAGGTTAAAAAAAATAAAAAAAAAATTGGAGTTTTGAAGAGGTAAAAAAAAAAAAAGTTGGAGTTTTGAAGAGGTAAAAAAAGGAACAAAAAATCAATGTTGGAGTTTTGAAGAGGTAAAAAAAAAATAAAAAAATTTGGAGTTTTGAAGAGGTAAAAAAAATAAAATAAAATTTGGAGTTTTGAAGAGGTAAAAAAAGGAACAAAAAATCAATGTTGGAGTTTTGAAGAGGTAAAAAAAAAAAAAAAAAAAATTGAGTTTTGAAGAGGTAAAAAAAAAAAAAGTTGGAGTTTTGAAGAGGTAAAAAAAGGAACAAAAAATCAATGTTGGAGTTTTGAAGAGGTAAAAAAAAAAAAAAAAAAAATTGAGTTTTGAAGAGGTAAAAAAAAAAAAAGTTGGAGTTTTGAAGAGGTAAAAAAAGGAACAAAAAATCAATGTTGGAGTTTTGAAGAGGTAAAAAAAAAAAAAAAAAAAAGTTGGAGTTTTGAAGAGGTAAAAAAAAAAAAAAATTGAGTTTTGAAGAGGTAAAAAAAGGAACAAAAAATCAATGTTGGAGTTTTGAAGAGGTAAAAAAAAAATAAAAAAAATTGGAGTTTTGAAGAGGTAAAAAAAAAATAAAATAAAATTTGGAGTTTTGAAGAGGTAAAAAAAAAGGAACAAAAAATCAATGTTGGAGTTTTGAAGAGGTAAAAAAAAAAAAAAAAAAATTGAGTTTTGAAGAGGTAAAAAAAAAAAAAGTTGGAGTTTTGAAGAGGTAAAAAAAGGAACAAAAAATCAATGTTGGAGTTTTGAAGAGGTAAAAAAAAAAAAAAAAAAAGTTGGAGTTTTGAAGAGGTAAAAAAAAAAAAAAGTTGGAGTTTTGAAGAGGTAAAAAAAAAAAAAAAGTTGGAGTTTTGAAGAGGTAAAAAAAAAAAAAGTTGGAGTTTTGAAGAGGTAAAAAAAAAAAAAAAAAAAATTGTGGAGTTTTGAAGAGGTAAAAAAAAAAAAAAAGTTGGAGTTTTGAAGAGGTAAAAAAAAAAAAAAAAAATTGAGTTTTGAAGAGGTAAAAAAAAAAAAAAAAAATATTTGGAGTTTTGAAGAGGTAAAAAAAGGAACAAAAAATCAATGTTGGAGTTTTGAAGAGGTAAAAAAAAAATTTAAAAAAAATTGAGTTTTGAAGAGGTAAAAAAAGGAACAAAAAATCAATGTTGGAGTTTTGAAGAGGTAAAAAAAAAAAAAAAGTTGGAGTTTTGAAGAGGTAAAAAAAGGAACAAAAAATCAATGTTGGAGTTTTGAAGAGGTAAAAAAAAAAAAAATGGAGTTTTGAAGAGGTAAAAAAAAAAAAAAAAAATTGTAGAGTTTTGAAGAGGTAAAAAAAAATAAAAAGTTGGAGTTTTGAAGAGGTAAAAAAAAAAAAAAAAAAAAATGTGGAGTTTTGAAGAGGTAAAAAAATAAACAAAAAATCAATGTTGGAGTTTTGAAGAGGTAAAAAAAAAAAAAAAAAAAAATTGTAGAGATTTGAAGAGGTAAAAAAAAAAAAAATGTTGGAGTTTTGAAGAGGTAAAAAAAAAAAAAAAAAAAAATTGAGTTTTGAAGAGGTAAAAAAAAAAAAAAAAAAAATTTGGAGTTTTGAAGAGGTAAAAAAAGGAACAAAAAATCAATGTTGGAGTTTTGAAGAGATAAAAAAAAAATAAAAAAAAATTCAGTTTTGAAGAGGTAAAAAAAGGAACAAAAAATCAATGTTGGAGTTTTGAAGAGGTAAAAAAAAAAATCAATGTTGGAGTTTTGAAGAGGTAAAAAAAAAAAAAAAAAAGTTGGAGTTTTGAAGAGGTAAAAAAAGGAACAAAAAATCAATGTTGGAGTTTTGAAGAGGTAAAAAAAAAAAAAAAAAAAGTTGGAGTTTTGAAGAGGTAAAAAAAAAAAAAGTTGGAGTTTTGAAGAGGTAAAAAAAAAAAAAAAAAAAAATTGTAGAGTTTTGAAGAGGTAAAAAAAAAAAAAAAAGTTGGAGTTTTGAAGAGGTAAAAAAAAAAAAAAAAAATTGGAGTTTTGAAGAGGTAAAAAAAAAAAAAAAATTGGAGTTTTGAAGAGGTAAAAAAAGGAACAAAAAATCAATGTTGGAGTTTTGAAGAGGTAAAAAAAAAAAAAAAAAAAATTGAGTTTTGAAGAGGTAAAAAAAAAAAAGTTGGAGTTTTGAAGAGGTAAAAAAAGGAACAAAAAATCAATGTTGGAGTTTTGAAGAGGTAAAAAAAAAAAAAAAAAAGTTGGAGTTTTGAAGAGGTCAAATAAAAAAAAAGTTGGAGTTTTGAAGAGGTAAAAAAAAAAAAAAAAAAAAATTGTAGAGTTTTGAAGAGGTAAAAAAAAAAAAAAAGTTGGAGTTTTGAAGAGGTAAAAAAAAAAAAAAGTTGGAGTTTTGAAGAGGTAAAAAAAAAAAAAAGTTGGAGTTTTGAAGAGGTAAAAAAAAAAAAAAGTTGGAGTTTTGAAGAGGTAAAAAAAAAAAAAAAAATTGAGTTTTGAAGAGGTAAAAAAAGGAACAAAAAATCAATGTTGGAGTTTTGAAGAGGTAAAAAAAAAAAAAAAAAAAGTTGGAGTTTTGAAGAGGTAAAAAAAAAAAAAAGTTGGAGTTTTGAAGAGGTAAAAAAAAAAAAAAAAAAAAAATTGTAGAGTTTTGAAGAGGTAAAAAAAAAAAAAAAAGTTGGAGTTTTGAAGAGGTAAAAAAAAAAAAAAAAATTTGGAGTTTTGAAGAGGTAAAAAAAAATAAAATAAAATTTGGAGTTTTGAAGAGGTAAAAAAAGGAACAAAAAATCAATGTTGGAGTTTTGAAGAGGTAAAAAAAATAAAAAAAAAAGTTGGAGTTTTGAAGAGGTAAAAGAAAAAAAAAAAAAAAATTGTAGAGTTTTGAAGAGGTAAAAAAAAAAAAAAAAGTTGGAGTTTTGAAGAGGTTAAAAAAAAAAAAAAAAAATTGGAGTTTTGAAGAGGTAAAAAAAAAAAAAAGTTGGAGTTTTGAAGAGGTAAAAAAAAAAAAAAAGTTGGAGTTTTGAAGAGGTAAAAAAAAAAAAAAAGTTGGAGTTTTGAAGAGGTAAAAAAAAAAAAAAAAATTGAGTTTTGAAGAGGTAAAAAAAGGAACAAAAAATCAATGTTGGAGTTTTGAAGAGGTAAAAAAAAAAAAAAAAAAAGTTGGAGTTTTGAAGAGGTAAAAAAAAAAAAAAGTTGGAGTTTTGAAGAGGTAAAAAAAAAAAAAAAAAAAAATTGTAGAGTTTTGAAGAGGTAAAAAAAAAAAAAAAAAGTTGGAGTTTTGAAGAGGTAAAAAAAAAAAAAAAAAATTTGGAGTTTTGAAGAGGTAAAAAAAAATAAAATAAAATTTGGAGTTTTGAAGAGGTAAAAAAAGGAACAAAAAATCAATGTTGGAGTTTTGAAGAGGTAAAAAAAAAAAAAAAAAAAGTTGAAGTTTTGAAGAGGTAAAAGAAAAAAAAAAAAAAAATTGTAGAGTTTTGAAGAGGTAAAAAAAAAAAAAAAATTGGAGTTTTGAAGAGGTTAAAAAAAAAAAAAAAAAAATTGGAGTTTTGAAGAGGTAAAAAAAAAAAAAAGTTGGAGTTTTGAAGAGGTAAAAAAAAAAAAAAAGTTGGAGTTTTGAAGAGGTAAAAAAAAAAAAAAAGTTGGAGTTTTGAAGAGGTAAAAAAAAAAAAAAAAAAAATTGTGGAGTTTTGAAGAGGTAAAAAAAAAATTAAAAAAAATTCAGTTTTGAAGAGGTAAAAAAAGGAACAAAAAATCAATGTTGGAGTTTTGAAGAGGTAAAAAAAAAATAAAAAAATTTGGAGTTTTGAAGAGGTAAAAAAAAATAAAATAAAATTTGGAGTTTTGAAGAGGTAAAAAAAGGAACAAAAAATCAATGTTGGAGTTTTGAAGAGGTAAAAAAAAAATAAAAAAAAATTGAGTTTTGAAGAGATAAAAAAAAAAAAAGTTGGAGTTTTGAAGAGGTAAAAAAAGGAACAAAAAATCAATGTTGGAGTTTTGAAGAGGTAAAAAAAAAAAAAAAAAAGTTGGAGTTTTGAAGAGGTAAAATAAAAAAAAAGTTGGAGTTTTGAAGAGGTAAAAAAAAAAAAAAAAAGAAAATTGTAGAGTTTTGAAGAGGTAAAAAAAAAAAAAAAAGTTGGAGTTTTGAAGAGGTTAAAAAAAAAATAAAAAAATTTGGAGTTTTGAAGAGGTAAAAAAAAAAAAAGTTGGAGTTTTGAAGAGGTAAAAAAAAAAAAAAAGTTGGAGTTTTGAAGAGGTAAAAAAAAAAAAAAAGTTGGAGTTTTGAAGAGGTAAAAAAAAAAAAAAGTTGGAGTTTTGAAGAGGTAAAAAAAAAAAAAAAATTGAGTTTTGAAGAGGTAAAAAAAGGAACAAAAAATCAATGTTGGAGTTTTGAAGAGGTAAAAAAAAAAAAAAAAAAAGTTGGAGTTTTGAAGAGGTAAAAAAAAAAAAGGTTGGAGTTTTGAAGAGGTAAAAAAAAAAAAAAAAAAATTGTAGAGTTTTGAAGAGGTAAAAAAAAAAAAAAAAGTTGGAGTTTTGAAGAGGTAAAAAAAAAAAAAAAAAATTTGGAGTTTTGAAGAGGTAAAAAAAAATAAAATAAAATTTGGAGTTTTGAAGAGGTAAAAAAAGGAACAAAAAATCAATGTTGGAGTTTTGAAGAGGTAAAAAAAAAAAAAAAAAAAGTTGGAGTTTTGAAGAGGTAAAAAAAAAAAAAAAGTTGGAGTTTTGAAGAGGTAAAAAAAAAAAAAAGTTGGAGTTTTGAAGAGGTAAAAAAAAAAAAAAAAAAAATTGTGGAGTTTTGAAGAGGTAAAAAAAAAATTAAAAAAAATTCAGTTTTGAAGAGGTAAAAAAAGGAACAAAAAATCAATGTTGGAGTTTTGAAGAGGTAAAAAAAAAATAAAAAAATTTGGAGTTTTGAAGAGGTAAAAAAAAATAAAATAAAATTTGGAGTTTTGAAGAGGTAAAAAAAGGAACAAAAAATCAATGTTGGAGTTTTGAAGAGGTAAAAAAAAAAAAAAAAAAAATTGAGTTTTGAAGAGATAAAAAAAAAAAAAGTTGGAGTTTTGAAGAGGTAAAAAAAGGAACAAAAAATCAATGTTGGAGTTTTGAAGAGGTAAAAAAAAAAAAAAAAAAGTTGGAGTTTTGAAGAGGTAAAATAAAAAAAAAGTTGGAGTTTTGAAGAGGTAAAAAAAAAAAAAAAAAAAAAATTGTAGAGTTTTGAAGAGGTAAAAAAAAAAAAAAAAGTTGGAGTTTTGAAGAGGTTAAAAAAAAAATAAAAAAATTTGGAGTTTTGAAGAGGTAAAAAAAAAAAAAGTTGGAGTTTTGAAGAGGTAAAAAAAAAAAAAAGTTGGAGTTTTGAAGAGGTAAAAAAAAAAAAAGTTGGAGTTTTGAAGAGGTAAAAAAAAAAAAAAGTTGGAGTTTTGAAGAGGTAAAAAAAAAAAAAAAAAAATTGGAGTTTTGAAGAGGTAAAAAAAAAAAAAAGTTGGAGTTTTGAAGAGGTAAAAAAAAAAAAAAGTTGGAGTTTTGAAGAGGTAAAAAAAAAAAAAAAAAAATTGGAGTTTTGAAGAGGTAAAAAAAGGAACAAAAAATCAATGTTGGAGTTTTGAAGAGGTAAAAAAAAAAAAAAAAAAAGTTGAAGTTTTGAAGAGGTAAAAGAAAAAAAAAAAAAAAATTGTAGAGTTTTGAAGAGGTAAAAAAAAAAAAAAAATTGGAGTTTTGAAGAGGTTAAAAAAAAAAAAAAAAAAATTGGAGTTTTGAAGAGGTAAAAAAAAAAAAAAGTTGGAGTTTTGAAGAGGTAAAAAAAAAAAAAAAGTTGGAGTTTTGAAGAGGTAAAAAAAAAAAAAAGTTGGAGTTTTGAAGAGGTAAAAAAAAAAAAAAAAAAAATTGTGGAGTTTTGAAGAGGTAAAAAAAAAATTAAAAAAAATTCAGTTTTGAAGAGGTAAAAAAAGGAACAAAAAATCAATGTTGGAGTTTTGAAGAGGTAAAAAAAAAATAAAAAAATTTGGAGTTTTGAAGAGGTAAAAAAAAATAAAATAAAATTTGGAGTTTTGAAGAGGTAAAAAAAGGAACAAAAAATCAATGTTGGAGTTTTGAAGAGGTAAAAAAAAAATAAAAAAAAATTGAGTTTTGAAGAGATAAAAAAAAAAAAAGTTGGAGTTTTGAAGAGGTAAAAAAAGGAACAAAAAATCAATGTTGGAGTTTTGAAGAGGTAAAAAAAAAAAAAAAAAAGTTGGAGTTTTGAAGAGGTAAAATAAAAAAAAAGTTGGAGTTTTGAAGAGGTAAAAAAAAAAAAAAAAAAAAAATTGTAGAGTTTTGAAGAGGTAAAAAAAAAAAAAAAAGTTGGAGTTTTGAAGAGGTTAAAAAAAAAATAAAAAAATTTGGAGTTTTGAAGAGGTAAAAAAAAAAAAAGTTGGAGTTTTGAAGAGGTAAAAAAAAAAAAAAAGTTGGAGTTTTGAAGAGGTAAAAAAAAAAAAAAGTTGGAGTTTTGAAGAGGTAAAAAAAAAAAAAAGTTGGAGTTTTGAAGAGGTAAAAAAAAAAAAAAAAATTGAGTTTTGAAGAGGTAAAAAAGGAACAAAAAATCAATGTTGGAGTTTTGAAGAGGTAAAAAAAAAAAAAAAAAAAGTTGGAGTTTTGAAGAGGTAAAAAAAAAAAAAGGTTGGAGTTTTGAAGAGGTAAAAAAAAAAAAAAAAAAAATTGTAGAGTTTTGAAGAGGTAAAAAAAAAAAAAAAAGTTGGAGTTTTGAAGAGGTAAAAAAAAAAAAAAAAAATTTGGAGTTTTGAAGAGGTAAAAAAAAATAAAATAAAATTTGGAGTTTTGAAGAGGTAAAAAAAGGAACAAAAAATCAATGTTGGAGTTTTGAAGAGGTAAAAAAAAAAAAAAAAAAAGTTGGAGTTTTGAAGAGGTAAAAAAAAAAAAAAGTTGGAGTTTTGAAGAGGTAAAAAAAAAAAAAAGTTGGAGTTTTGAAGAGGTAAAAAAAAAAAAAAAAAAATTGTGGAGTTTTGAAGAGGTAAAAAAAAAATTAAAAAAAATTCAGTTTTGAAGAGGTAAAAAAAGGAACAAAAAATCAATGTTGGAGTTTTGAAGAGGTAAAAAAAAAATAAAAAAATTTGGAGTTTTGAAGAGGTAAAAAAAAATAAAATAAAATTTGGAGTTTTGAAGAGGTAAAAAAAGGAACAAAAAATCAATGTTGGAGTTTTGAAGAGGTAAAAAAAAAATAAAAAAAAATTGAGTTTTGAAGAGATAAAAAAAAAAAAAGTTGGAGTTTTGAAGAGGTAAAAAAAGGAACAAAAAATCAATGTTGGAGTTTTGAAGAGGTAAAAAAAAAAAAAAAAAAGTTGGAGTTTTGAAGAGGTAAAATAAAAAAAAAGTTGGAGTTTTGAAGAGGTAAAAAAAAAAAAAAAAAAAAAATTGTAGAGTTTTGAAGAGGTAAAAAAAAAAAAAAAAGTTGGAGTTTTGAAGAGGTTAAAAAAAAAATAAAAAAATTTGGAGTTTTGAAGAGGTAAAAAAAAAAAAAGTTGGAGTTTTGAAGAGGTAAAAAAAAAAAAAAAGTTGGAGTTTTGAAGAGGTAAAAAAAAAAAAAAGTTGGAGTTTTGAAGAGGTAAAAAAAAAAAAAAGTTGGAGTTTTGAAGAGGTAAAAAAAAAAAAAAAAATTGAGTTTTGAAGAGGTAAAAAAAGGAACAAAAAATCAATGTTGGAGTTTTGAAGAGGTAAAAAAAAAAAAAAAAAAAGTTGAAGTTTTGAAGAGGTAAAAAAAAAAAAAGGTTGGAGTTTTGAAGAGGTAAAAAAAAAAAAAAAAAAAATTGTAGAGTTTTGAAGAGGTAAAAAAAAAAAAAAAAGTTGGAGTTTTGAAGAGGTAAAAAAAAAAAAAAAAAATTTGGAGTTTTGAAGAGGTAAAAAAAAATAAAATAAAATTTGGAGTTTTGAAGAGGTAAAAAAAGGAACAAAAAATCAATGTTGGAGTTTTGAAGAGGTAAAAAA
The DNA here is from genome assembly GCF_982586985.1 of Callionymus lyra. Classification (NCBI taxonomy): domain Eukaryota; kingdom Metazoa; phylum Chordata; class Actinopteri; order Syngnathiformes; family Callionymidae; genus Callionymus; species Callionymus lyra. The sequence continues at coordinate 57,592 of NW_028258671.1, forward strand.
AAAAAAAAAAAAAAGAGTTTTGAAGAGGTAAAAAAAAAAAAAGTTGGAGTTTTGAAGAGGTAAAAAAAGGAACAAAAAATCAATGTTGGAGTTTTGAAGAGGTAAAAAAAAAAAAAAAAAAGTTGGAGTTTTGAAGAGGTAAAATAAAAAAAAAAGTTGGAGTTTTGAAGAGGTAAAAAAAAAAAAAAAAAAAAAATTGTAGAGTTTTGAAGAGGTAAAAAAAAAAAAAAAGTTGGAGTTTTGAAGAGGTTAAAAAAAATAAAAAAAAAATTGGAGTTTTGAAGAGGTAAAAAAAAAAAAAAGTTGGAGTTTTGAAGAGGTAAAAAAAGGAACAAAAAATCAATGTTGGAGTTTTGAAGAGGTAAAAAAAAAATAAAAAAATTTGGAGTTTTGAAGAGGTAAAAAAAAATAAAATAAAATTTGGAGTTTTGAAGAGGTAAAAAAAGGAACAAAAAATCAATGTTGGAGTTTTGAAGAGGTAAAAAAAAAAAAAAAAAAAATTGAGTTTTGAAGAGGTAAAAAAAAAAAAAGTTGGAGTTTTGAAGAGGTAAAAAAAGGAACAAAAAATCAATGTTGGAGTTTTGAAGAGGTAAAAAAAAAAAAAAAAAAAGTTGGAGTTTTGAAGAGGTAAAAAAAAAAAAAAATTGAGTTTTGAAGAGGTAAAAAAAGGAACAAAAAATCAATGTTGGAGTTTTGAAGAGGTAAAAAAAAAATAAAAAAAATTGGAGTTTTGAAGAGGTAAAAAAAAATAAAATAAAATTTGGAGTTTTGAAGAGGTAAAAAAAGGAACAAAAAATCAATGTTGGAGTTTTGAAGAGGTAAAAAAAAAAAAAAAAAAATTGAGTTTTGAAGAGGTAAAAAAAAAAAAAGTTGGAGTTTTGAAGAGGTAAAAAAAGGAACAAAAAATCAATGTTGGAGTTTTGAAGAGGTAAAAAAAAAAAAAAAAAAAGTTGGAGTTTTGAAGAGGTAAAAAAAAAAAAAAGTTGGAGTTTTGAAGAGGTAAAAAAAAAAAAAAAGTTGGAGTTTTGAAGAGGTAAAAAAAAAAAAAGTTGGAGTTTTGAAGAGGTAAAAAAAAAAAAAAAAAAAATTGTGGAGTTTTGAAGAGGTAAAAAAAAAAAAAAAGTTGGAGTTTTGAAGAGGTAAAAAAAAAAAAAAAAATTGAGTTTTGAAGAGGTAAAAAAAAAAAAAAAAAATATTTGGAGTTTTGAAGAGGTAAAAAAAGGAACAAAAAATCAATGTTGGAGTTTTGAAGAGGTAAAAAAAAAATTTAAAAAAAATTGAGTTTTGAAGAGGTAAAAAAAGGAACAAAAAATCAATGTTGGAGTTTTGAAGAGGTAAAAAAAAAAAAAAAAAAAAATTGTAGAGATTTGAAGAGGTAAAAAAAAAAAAAATGTTGGAGTTTTGAAGAGGTAAAAAAAAAAAAAAAAAAATTGAGTTTTGAAGAGGTAAAAAAAAAAAAAAAAAAAATTTGGAGTTTTGAAGAGGTAGAAAAAGGAACAAAAAATCAATGTTGGAGTTTTGAAGAGATAAAAAAAAAATAAAAAAAAATTCAGTTTTGAAGAGGTAAAAAAAGGAACAAAAAATCAATGTTGGAGTTTTGAAGAGGTAAAAAAAAAATCAATGTTGGAGTTTTGAAGAGGTAAAAAAAAAAAAAAAAAAGTTGGAGTTTTGAAGAGGTAAAAAAAGGAACAAAAAATCAATGTTGGAGTTTTGAAGAGGTAAAAAAAAAAAAAAAAAAAGTTGGAGTTTTGAAGAGGTAAAAAAAAAAAAAGTTGGAGTTTTGAAGAGGTAAAAAAAAAAAAAAAAAAAATTGTAGAGTTTTGAAGAGGTAAAAAAAAAAAAAAAAGTTGGAGTTTTGAAGAGGTAAAAAAAAAAAAAAAAATTGGAGTTTTGAAGAGGTAAAAAAAAAAAAAAAATTTGGAGTTTTGAAGAGGTAAAAAAAGGAACAAAAAATCAATGTTGGAGTTTTGAAGAGGTAAAAAAAAAAAAAAAAAAAATTGAGTTTTGAAGAGGTAAAAAAAAAAAAAGTTGGAGTTTTGAAGAGGTAAAAAAAGGAACAAAAAATCAATGTTGGAGTTTTGAAGAGGTAAAAAAAAAAAAAAAAAAGTTGGAGTTTTGAAGAGGTCAAATAAAAAAAAAGTTGGAGTTTTGAAGAGGTAAAAAAAAAAAAAAAAAAAAAATTGTAGAGTTTTGAAGAGGTAAAAAAAAAAAAAAAGTTGGAGTTTTGAAGAGGTAAAAAAAAAAAAAAGTTGGAGTTTTGAAGAGGTAAAAAAAAAAAAAAAAAAAATTGTGGAGTTTTGAAGAGGTAAAAAAAAAATTAAAAAAAATTCAGTTTTGAAGAGGTAAAAAAAGGAACAAAAAATCAATGTTGGAGTTTTGAAGAGGTAAAAAAAAAATAAAAAAATTTGGAGTTTTGAAGAGGTAAAAAAAAATAAAATAAAATTTGGAGTTTTGAAGAGGTAAAAAAAGGAACAAAAAATCAATGTTGGAGTTTTGAAGAGGTAAAAAAAAAATTTAAAAAAAATTGAGTTTTGAAGAGGTAAAAAAAGGAACAAAAAATCAATGTTGGAGTTTTGAAGAGGTAAAAAAAAAAAAAAAAAAAAAATTGTAGAGATTTGAAGAGGTAAAAAAAAAAAAAATGTTGGAGTTTTGAAGAGGTAAAAAAAAAAAAAAAAAAAAATTGAGTTTTGAAGAGGTAAAAAAAAAAAAAAAAAAAATTTGGAGTTTTGAAGAGGTAGAAAAAGGAACAAAAAATCAATGTTGGAGTTTTGAAGAGATAAAAAAAAAATAAAAAAAAATTCAGTTTTGAAGAGGTAAAAAAAGGAACAAAAAATCAATGTTGGAGTTTTGAAGAGGTAAAAAAAAAATCAATGTTGGAGTTTTGAAGAGGTAAAAAAAAAAAAAAAAAAGTTGGAGTTTTGAAGAGGTAAAAAAAGGAACAAAAAATCAATGTTGGAGTTTTGAAGAGGTAAAAAAAAAAAAAAAAAAAGTTGGAGTTTTGAAGAGGTAAAAAAAAAAAAAGTTGGAGTTTTGAAGAGGTAAAAAAAAAAAAAAAAAAAAGTTGGAGTTTTGAAGAGGTAAAAAAAAAAAAAAAAGTTGGAGTTTTGAAGAGGTAAAAAAAAAAAAAAAAATTGGAGTTTTGAAGAGGTAAAAAAAAAAAAAAAATTTGGAGTTTTGAAGAGGTAAAAAAAGGAACAAAAAATCAATGTTGGAGTTTTGAAGAGGTAAAAAAAAAAAAAAAAAAAATTGAGTTTTGAAGAGGTAAAAAAAAAAAAAGTTGGAGTTTTGAAGAGGTAAAAAAAGGAACAAAAAATCAATGTTGGAGTTTTGAAGAGGTAAAAAAAAAAAAAAAAAGTTGGAGTTTTGAAGAGGTCAAATAAAAAAAAAGTTGGAGTTTTGAAGAGGTAAAAAAAAAAAAAAAAAAAAAATTGTAGAGTTTTGAAGAGGTAAAAAAAAAAAAAAAGTTGGAGTTTTGAAGAGGTAAAAAAAAAAAAAAGTTGGAGTTTTGAAGAGGTAAAAAAAAAAAAAAAAAAAATTGTGGAGTTTTGAAGAGGTAAAAAAAAAATTAAAAAAAATTCAGTTTTGAAGAGGTAAAAAAAGGAACAAAAAATCAATGTTGGAGTTTTGAAGAGGTAAAAAAAAAATAAAAAAATTTGGAGTTTTGAAGAGGTAAAAAAAAATAAAATAAAATTTGGAGTTTTGAAGAGGTAAAAAAAGGAACAAAAAATCAATGTTGGAGTTTTGAAGAGGTAAAAAAAAAATAAAAAAAAATTGAGTTTTGAAGAGATAAAAAAAAAAAAAGTTGGAGTTTTGAAGAGGTAAAAAAAGGAACAAAAAAAAAATTTGGAGTTTTGAAGAGGTAAAAAAGGAACAAAAAATCAATGTTGGAGTTTTGAAGAGATAAAAAAAAAATTAAAAAAAATTCAGTTTTGAAGAGGTAAAAAAAGGAACAAAAAATCAATGTTGGAGTTTTGAAGAGGTAAAAAAAAAAAAAAATGTTGGAGTTTTGAAGAGGTAAAAAAAAAAAAAAAAAAAATTGTGGAGTTTTGAAGAGGTAAAAAAAAAAAAAATTTGGAGTATTGAAGAGGTAAAAAAAATAAATAAAAAAAATTGTGGAGTTTTGAAGAGGTAAAAAAAAAAAAAAAAAAAGTTGGAGTTTTGAAGAGGTAAAAAAAAAAAAAAAAAAAATTGTGGAGTTTTGAAGAGGTAAAAAAAAATAAAATTTGGAGTATTGAAGAGGTAAAAAAAATAAATAAAAAAATTGTGGAGTTTTGAAGAGGTAAAAAAAAAAAAAAAAAAAAGTTGGAGTTTTGAAGAGGTAAAAAAAATATATAAAAAAAATTGTGGAGTTTTGAAGAGGTAAAAAAAAAAAAAATTTGGAGTATTGAAGAGGTAAAAAAAATAAATAAAAAGAATTGTGGAGTTTTGAAGAGGTAAAAAAAAAAAAAAGTTGGAGTTTTGAAGAGGTAAAAAAAAAAAAAAAATTTAGGAGTTTTGAAGAGGTAAAAAAAGGAACAAAAAATCAATGTTGGAGTTTTGAAGAGGTAAAAAAAAAAATTAAAAAAAATTGAGTTTTGAAGAGGTAAAAAAAAAAAAAATGTTGGAGTTTTGAAGAGGTAAAAAAAGGAACAAAAAATCAATGTTGGAGTTTTGAAGAGGTAAAAAAAAAAAAAATGTTGGAGTTTTGAAGAGGTAAAAAAAAAAAAAAAAAATTGTAGAGTTTTGAAGAGGTAAAAAAAAATAAAAAGTTGGAGTTTTGAAGAGGTAAAAAAAAAAAAAAAAAAAAATTGTGGAGTTTTGAAGAGGTAAAAAAAAAAAAAAAGTTGGAGTTTTGAAGAGGTAAAAAAAAAAAAAAAATTGAGTTTTGAAGAGGTAAAAAAAAAAAAAAAAAAAATTGTGGAGTTTTGAAGAGGTAAAAAAAGGAACAAAAAATCAATGTTGGAGTTTTGAAGAGGTAAAAAAAAAAAAAAAGTTGGAGTTTTGAAGAGGTAAAAAAAAAAAAAAAGTTGGAGTTTTGAAGAGGTAAAAAAAAAAAAAGTTGGAGTTTTGAAGAGGTAAAAAAAAAAAAAAGTTGGAGTTTTGAAGAGGTAAAAAAAAAAAAAAAAATTGAGTTTTGAAGAGGTAAAAAAAAAAAAAAAAAATATTTGGAGTTTTGAAGAGGTAAAAAAAGGAACAAAAAATCAATGTTGGAGTTTTGAAGAGGTAAAAAAAAAATTTAAAAAAAATTGAGTTTTGAAGAGGTAAAAAAAGGAACAAAAAATCAATGTTGGAGTTTTGAAGAGGTAAAAAAAAAAGAAAGTTGGAGTTTTGAAGAGGTAAAAAAAGGAACAAAAAATCAATGTTGGAGTTTTGAAGAGGTAAAAAAAAAAAAATGATGGAGTTTTGAAGAGGTAAAAAAAATAAAAAAAATTGTAGAGTTTTGAAGAGGTAAAAAAAATAAAAAGTTGGAGTTTTGAAGAGGTAAAAAAAAAAAATAAAAAAAATGTGGAGTTTTGAAGAGGTAAAAAAAGGAACAAAAAATCAATGTTGGAGTTTTGAAGAGGTAAAAAAAAAAAAAAAAAAATTGTAGAGATTTGAAGAGGTAAAAAAAAAAAAAATGTTGGAGTTTGAAGAGGTTAAAAAAAAATAAAAAAAAATTGAGTTTTGAAGAGGTAAAAAAAAAAAAAAAAAATTTGGAGTTTTGAAGAGGTAAAAAAGGAACAAAAAATCAATGTTGGAGTTTGAAGAGATAAAAAAAAATAAAAAAAAATTCAGTTTTGAAGAGGTAAAAAAAGGAACAAAAATCAATGTTGGAGTTTTGAAGAGGTAAAAAAAAAATCAATGTTGGAGTTTTGAAGAGGTAAAAAAAAAAAAAAAAAAAGTTGGAGTTTTGAAGAGGTAAAAAAAGGAACAAAAAATCAATGTTGGAGTTTTGAAGAGGTAAAAAAAAAAAAAAAAAAGTTGGAGTTTTGAAGAGGTAAAAAAAAAAAAAAGTTGGAGTTTTGAAGAGGTAAAAAAAAAAAAAAAAAAAATTGTAGAGTTTTGAAGAGGTAAAAAAAATAAAAAAATTTGGAGTTTTGAAGAGGTAAAAAAAGGAACAAAAATCAATGTTGGAGTTTTGAAGAGGTAAAAAAAAATAAAAAAAAATTGAGTTTTGAAGAGGTAAAAAAAAAAAAAGTTGGAGTTTTGAAGAGGTAAAAAAAGGAACAAAAAATCAATGTTGGAGTTTTGAAGAGGTAAAAAAAAAAAAAAAAAAGTTGGAGTTTTGAAGAGGTAAAATAAAAAAAAAAGTTGGAGTTTTGAAGAGGTAAAAAAAAAAAAAAAAAAAAATTGTAGAGTTTTGAAGAGGTAAAAAAAAAAAAAAAAGTTGGAGTTTTGAAGAGGTAAAAAAAAAAAAAAAATTGAGTTTTGAAGAGGTAAAAAAAGGAACAAAAAATCAATGTTGGAGTTTTGAAGAGGTAAAAAAAAAAAAAAAAAAAGTTGGAGTTTTGAAGAGGTAAAAAAAAAAAAAGTTGGAGTTTTGAAGAGGTAAAAAAAAAAAAAAGTTGGAGTTTTGAAGAGGTAAAAAAAAAAAAAAAGTTGGAGTTTTGAAGAGGTAAAAAAAAAAAAAAAAATTGAGTTTTGAAGAGGTAAAAAAAGGAACAAAAAATCAATGTTGGAGTTTTGAAGAGGTAAAAAAAAAATAAAAAAATTGGAGTTTTGAAGAGGTAAAAAAAAATAAAATAAAATTTGGAGTTTTGAAGAGGTAAAAAAAGGAACAAAAAATCAATGTTGGAGTTTTGAAGAGGTAAAAAAAAAAAAAAAAAAAAAATTGAGTTTTGAAGAGGTAAAAAAAAAAAAGTTGGAGTTTTGAAGAGGTAAAAAAAGGAACAAAAAATCAATGTTGGAGTTTTGAAGAGGTAAAAAAAAAAAAAAAAAAAGTTGGAGTTTTGAAGAGGTAAAAAAAAAAAAAAGTTGGAGTTTTGAAGAGGTAAAAAAAAAAAAAAAGTTGGAGTTTTGAAGAGGTAAAAAAAAAAAAAGTTGGAGTTTTGAAGAGGTAAAAAAAAAAAAAAAAAAATTGTGGAGTTTTGAAGAGGTAAAAAAAAAAAAAAAAGTTGGAGTTTTGAAGAGGTAAAAAAAAAAAAAAAATTGAGTTTTGAAGAGGTAAAAAAAAAAAAAAAAAAATATTTGGAGTTTTGAAGAGGTAAAAAAAGGAACAAAAAATCAATGTTGGAGTTTTGAAGAGGTAAAAAAAAATTTAAAAAAAATTGAGTTTTGAAGAGGTAAAAAAAGGAACAAAAAATCAATGTTGGAGTTTTGAAGAGGTAAAAAAAAAAAAAAAGTTGGAGTTTTGAAGAGGTAAAAAAAGGAACAAAAAATCAATGTTGGAGTTTTGAAGAGCTAAAAAAAAAAAAAATGATGGAGTTTTGAAGAGGTAAAAAAAAAAAAAAAATTGTAGAGTTTTGAAGAGGTAAAAAAAAATAAAAAGTTGGAGTTTTGAAGAGGTAAAAAAAAAAATAAAAAAAAATGTGGAGTTTTGAAGAGGTAAAAAAAGGAACAAAAAATCAATGTTGGAGTTTTGAAGAGGTAAAAAAAAAAAAAAAAAAAATTGAGTTTTGAAGAGGTAAAAAAAAAAAAAAAAAAAAATTTGGAGTTTTGAAGAGGTAAAAAAAGGAACAAAAAATCAATGTTGGAGTTTTGAAGAGATAAAAAAAAAATAAAAAAAAATTCAGTTTTGAAGAGGTAAAAAAGGAACAAAAAATCAATGTTGGAGTTTTGAAGAGGTAAAAAAAAAAATCAATGTTGGAGTTTTGAAGAGGTAAAAAAAAAAAAAAAAAAAGTTGGAGTTTTGAAGAGGTAAAAAAAGGAACAAAAAATCAATGTTGGAGTTTTGAAGAGGTAAAAAAAAAAAAAAAAAAAGTTGGAGTTTTGAAGAGGTAAAAAAAAAAAAGTTGGAGTTTTGAAGAGGTAAAAAAAAAAAAAAAAAAAAAAATTGTAGAGTTTTGAAGAGGTAAAAAAAAAAAAAAAAGTTGGAGTTTTGAAGAGGTAAAAAAAAAAAAAAAATTTGAGTTTTGAAGAGGTAAAAAAAAAAAAAAAAGTTGGAGTTTTGAAGAGGTAAAAAAAAAAAAAAAAATTTGAGTTTTGAAGAGGTAAAAAAAAAAAAAAAATTTGGAGTTTTGAAGAGGTAAAAAAAGGAACAAAAAATCAATGTTGGAGTTTTGAAGAGGTAAAAAAAAAAAAAAAAAAAATTGAGTTTGAAGAGGTAAAAAAAAAAAAAGTTGGAGTTTTGAAGAGGTAAAAAAAGGAACAAAAAATCAATGTTGGAGTTTTGAAGAGGTAAAAAAAAAAAAAAAAAAAGTTGGAGTTTTGAAGAGGTAAAATAAAAAAAAAGTTGGAGTTTTGAAGAGGTAAAAAAAAAAAAAAAAAAAAAATTGTAGAGTTTTGAAGAGGTAAAAAAAAAAAAAAAAGTTGGAGTTTTGAAGAGGTTAAAAAAAAAATAAAAAAATTTGGAGTTTTGAAGAGGTAAAAAAAAAAAAAGTTGGAGTTTTGAAGAGGTAAAAAAAAAAAAAAAGTTGGAGTTTTGAAGAGGTAAAAAAAAAAAAAAGTTGGAGTTTTGAAGAGGTAAAAAAAAAAAAAAGTTGGAGTTTTGAAGAGGTAAAAAAAAAAAAAAAATTGAGTTTTGAAGAGGTAAAAAAAGGAACAAAAAATCAATGTTGGAGTTTTGAAGAGGTAAAAAAAAAAAAAAAAAAAGTTGGAGTTTTGAAGAGGTAAAAAAAAAAAAAGGTTGGAGTTTTGAAGAGGTAAAAAAAAAAAAAAAAAAATTGTAGAGTTTTGAAGAGGTAAAAAAAAAAAAAAAAGTTGGAGTTTTGAAGAGGTAAAAAAAAAAAAAAAAATTTGGAGTTTTGAAGAGGTAAAAAAAAATAAAATAAAATTTGGAGTTTTGAAGAGGTAAAAAAAGGAACAAAAAATCAATGTTGGAGTTTTGAAGAGGTAAAAAAAAAAAAAAAAAAAAGAGTTTTGAAGAGGTAAAAAAAAAAAAAGTTGGAGTTTTGAAGAGGTAAAAAAAGGAACAAAAAATCAATGTTGGAGTTTTGAAGAGGTAAAAAAAAAAAAAAAAAAAGTTGGAGTTTTGAAGAGGTAAAATAAAAAAAAAAGTTGGAGTTTTGAAGAGGTAAAAAAAAAAAAAAAAAAAAATTGTAGAGTTTTGAAGAGGTAAAAAAAAAAAAAAAGTTGGAGTTTTGAAGAGGTTAAAAAAAAAAAAAAAAAATTGGAGTTTTGAAGAGGTAAAAAAAAAAAAAAGTTGGAGTTTTGAAGAGGTAAAAAAAGGAACAAAAAATCAATGTTGGAGTTTTGAAGAGGTAAAAAAAAAATAAAAAAATTTGGAGTTTTGAAGAGGTAAAAAAAAATAAAATAAAATTTGGAGTTTTGAAGAGGTAAAAAAAGGAACAAAAAATCAATGTTGGAGTTTTGAAGAGGTAAAAAAAAAAAAAAAAAAATTGAGTTTTGAAGAGGTAAAAAAAAAAAAAGTTGGAGTTTTGAAGAGGTAAAAAAAGGAACAAAAAATCAATGTTGGAGTTTTGAAGAGGTAAAAAAAAAAAAAAAAAAGTTGGAGTTTTGAAGAGGTAAAAAAAAAAAAAAATTGAGTTTTGAAGAGGTAAAAAAAGGAACAAAAAATCAATGTTGGAGTTTTGAAGAGGTAAAAAAAAAATAAAAAAAATTGGAGTTTTGAAGAGGTAAAAAAAAATAAAATAAAATTTGGAGTTTTGAAGAGGTAAAAAAAGGAACAAAAAATCAATGTTGGAGTTTTGAAGAGGTAAAAAAAAAAAAAAAAAAAATTGAGTTTTGAAGAGGTAAAAAAAAAAAAAGTTGGAGTTTTGAAGAGGTAAAAAAAGGAACAAAAAATCAATGTTGGAGTTTTGAAGAGGTAAAAAAAAAAAAAAAAAAAGTTGGAGTTTTGAAGAGGTAAAAAAAAAAAAAGTTGGAGTTTTGAAGAGGTAAAAAAAAAAAAAAAGTTGGAGTTTTGAAGAGGTAAAAAAAAAAAAAGTTGGAGTTTTGAAGAGGTAAAAAAAAAAAAAAAAAAAATTGTGGAGTTTTGAAGAGGTAAAAAAAAAAAAAAAGTTGGAGTTTTGAAGAGGTAAAAAAAAAAAAAAAATTGAGTTTTGAAGAGGTAAAAAAAAAAAAAAAAAATATTTGGAGTTTTGAAGAGGTAAAAAAAGGAACAAAAAATCAATGTTGGAGTTTTGAAGAGGTAAAAAAAAAATTTAAAAAAAATTGAGTTTTGAAGAGGTAAAAAAAGGAACAAAAAATCAATGTTGGAGTTTTGAAGAGGTAAAAAAAAAAAAAAAGTTGGAGTTTTGAAGAGGTAAAAAAAGGAACAAAAAATCAATGTTGGAGTTTTGAAGAGGTAAAAAAAAAAAAAATGGAGTTTTGAAGAGGTAAAAAAAAAAAAAAAAAATTGTAGAGTTTTGAAGAGGTAAAAAAAAATAAAAAGTTGGAGTTTTGAAGAGGTAAAAAAAAAAAAAAAAAAAAAATGTGGAGTTTTGAAGAGGTAAAAAAATAAACAAAAAATCAATGTTGGAGTTTTGAAGAGGTAAAAAAAAAAAAAAAAAAAATTGTAGAGATTTGAAGAGGTAAAAAAAAAAAAAATGTTGGAGTTTTGAAGAGGTAAAAAAAAAAAAAAAAAAAAATTGAGTTTTGAAGAGGTAAAAAAAAAAAAAAAAAAATTTGGAGTTTTGAAGAGGTAAAAAAAGGAACAAAAAATCAATGTTGGAGTTTTGAAGAGATAAAAAAAAAATAAAAAAAAATTCAGTTTTGAAGAGGTAAAAAAAGGAACAAAAAATCAATGTTGGAGTTTTGAAGAGGTAAAAAAAAAAATCAATGTTGGAGTTTTGAAGAGGTAAAAAAAAAAAAAAAAAAGTTGGAGTTTTGAAGAGGTAAAAAAAGGAACAAAAAATCAATGTTGGAGTTTTGAAGAGGTAAAAAAAAAAAAAAAAAAAGTTGGAGTTTTGAAGAGGTAAAAAAAAAAAAAGTTGGAGTTTTGAAGAGGTAAAAAAAAAAAAAAAAAAAAAATTGTAGAGTTTTGAAGAGGTAAAAAAAAAAAAAAAAAGTTGGAGTTTTGAAGAGGTAAAAAAAAAAAAAAAAAATTGGAGTTTTGAAGAGGTAAAAAAAAAAAAAAATTTGGAGTTTTGAAGAGGTAAAAAAAGGAACAAAAAATCAATGTTGGAGTTTTGAAGAGGTAAAAAAAAAAAAAAAAAAAATTGAGTTTTGAAGAGGTAAAAAAAAAAAAGTTGGAGTTTTGAAGAGGTAAAAAAAGGAACAAAAAAATCAATGTTGGAGTTTTGAAGAGGTAAAAAAAAAAAAAAAAAAGTTGGAGTTTTGAAGAGGTCAAATAAAAAAAAAGTTGGAGTTTTGAAGAGGTAAAAAAAAAAAAAAAAAAAAAATTGTAGAGTTTTGAAGAGGTAAAAAAAAAAAAAAAGTTGGAGTTTTGAAGAGGTAAAAAAAAAAAAAAAGTTGGAGTTTTGAAGAGGTAAAAAAAAAAAAAAGTTGGAGTTTTGAAGAGGTAAAAAAAAAAAAAAAATTGAGTTTTGAAGAGGTAAAAAAAGGAACAAAAAATCAATGTTGGAGTTTTGAAGAGGTAAAAAAAAAAAAAAAAAAAGTTGGAGTTTTGAAGAGGTAAAAAAAAAAAAAAGTTGGAGTTTTGAAGAGGTAAAAAAAAAAAAAATTAGAGTTTTGAAGAGGTAAAAAAAAAAAAAGAAAGGTAAAAAAAGGAACAAAAAATCAATGTTGGAGTTTTGAAGAGGTAAAAAAAATAAAAAAAAAAAGTTGGAGTTTTGAAGAGGTAAAAGAAAAAAAAAAAAAAAATTGTAGAGTTTTGAAGAGGTAAAAAAAAAAAAAAAAAGTTGGAGTTTTGAAGAGGTTAAAAAAAAAAAAAAAAATTGGAGTTTTGAAGAGGTAAAAAAAAAAAAAAGTTGGAGTTTTGAAGAGGTAAAAAAAAAAAAAAAGTTGGAGTTTTGAAGAGGTAAAAAAAAAAAAAAAGTTGGAGTTTTGAAGAGGTAAAAAAAAAAAAAAAATTGAGTTTTGAAGAGGTAAAAAAAGGAACAAAAAATCAATGTTGGAGTTTTGAAGAGGTAAAAAAAAAAAAAAAAAAAGTTGGAGTTTTGAAGAGGTAAAAAAAAAAAAAAGTTGGAGTTTTGAAGAGGTAAAAAAAAAAAAAAAAAAATTGTAGAGTTTTGAAGAGGTAAAAAAAAAAAAAAAAAGTTGGAGTTTTGAAGAGGTAAAAAAAAAAAAAAAAATTTGGAGTTTTGAAGAGGTAAAAAAAATAAAATAAAATTTGGAGTTTTGAAGAGGTAAAAAAAGGAACAAAAAATCAATGTTGGAGTTTTGAAGAGGTAAAAAAAAAAAAAAAAAGTTGAAGTTTTGAAGAGGTAAAAGAAAAAAAAAAAAAAATTGTAGAGTTTTGAAGAGGTAAAAAAAAAAAAAAAATTGGAGTTTTGAAGAGGTAAAAAAATAAAAAAAAAAATTGGAGTTTTGAAGAGGTAAAAAAAAAAAAAAAGTTGGAGTTTTGAAGAGGTAAAAAAAAAAAAAAGTTGGAGTTTTGAAGAGGTAAAAAAAAAAAAAAAAAAATTGTGGAGTTTTGAAGAGGTAAAAAAAAAATTAAAAAACGC
>NW_028258672.1:0-57500 GCF_982586985.1 Callionymus lyra
GTGAGTCCAGCAGCTTTTAAAGCTGATGTTTGGACATATTTTGGTTTGAAAACAAATGAAAGCAGTTATGACTTCATCAAGAGTCATGTGGTCTGTAAATACTACAACACCAGAGTCAAGTACTGGACAATACTACACATATATACTTGTTACTACACTATCACAACACCAGAGTCAAGTACTGGACAATACTACACATGTATACTTCTTACTATACTATCACAACACCAGAGTCAAGTACAGGACAATACTACACATATATACTTGTTACTACACTATCACAACACCAGAGTCAAGTACTGGACAATACTACGCATATATACTTGTTACTATACTATCACAACACCAGAGTCAAGTACTGGACAATACTACACATATATACTTGTTACTACACTATCACAACACCAGAGTCAAGTACTGGACAATACTACACATATATACTTGTTACTACACTATCACAACACCAGAGTAAAGTACTGGACAATACTACACATATATACTTGTTACTACACTATCACAACACCAGAGTCAAGTACTGGACAATACTACACATATATACTTGTTACTACACTATCACAACACCAGAGTCAAGTACTGGACAATACTACACATATATACTTGTTACTACACTATCACAACACCAGAGTCAAGTACTGGACAATACTACACATATATACTTGTTACTACACTATCACAACACCAGAGTCAAGTACTGGACAATACTACACGTACATACTTGTTACTACACTATCACAACACCAGAGTCAAGTACTGGACAATACTACACATATATACAGTACTTGTTACTACACTATCACAACACCAGAGTCAAGTACTGGACAATACTACACATATATACTTGTTACTACAGTATCACAAAACCAGAGTCAAGTACTGGACAATACTACACATATATACTTGTTACTACACTATCACAACACCAGAGTCAAGTACTGGACAATACTACACATATATACTTGTTACTACACTATCACAACACCAGAGTCAAGTACTGGACAATACTACACATATATACTTGTTACTACACTATCACAACACCAGAGTCAAGTACTGGACAATACTACACATACATACTTGTTACTACACTATCACAATACCAGAGTCAAGTACTCGACAATACTACACATATATACTTGTTACTACACTATCACAACACCAGAGTAAAGTACTGGACAATACTACACATATATACTTGTTACTACAGTATCACAAAACCAGAGTCAAGTACTGGACAATACTACACATATATACTTGTTACTACACTATCACAACACCAGAGTCAAGTACTGGACAATACTACACATATATACTTGTTACTACACTATCACAACACCAGAGTCAAGTACTGGACAATACTACACATATATACTTGTTACTACACTATCACAACACCAGAGTCAAGTACTAGACAATACTACACATACATACTTGTTACTACACTATCACAACACCAGAGTCAAGTACTCGACAATACTACACATATATACAGTACTTGTTACTACACTATCACAACACCAGAGTCAAGTACTAGACAATACTACACATATATACAGTACTTGTTACTACACTATCACAACACCAGAGTCAAGTACTTGACAATACTACACAGATATACTTGTTACTACACTGTCACAACACCAGAGTCAAGTACTGGACAATACTACACATATATACAGTACTTGTTACTACACTATCACAACACCAGAGTCAAGTACTTGACAATACTACCAGATATACTTGTTACTACACTATCACAACACCAGAGTCAAGTACTGGACAATACTACACATATATACAGTACTTGTTACTACACTATCACAACACCAGAGTAAAGTACTTGACAATACTACCAGATATACTTGTTACTACACTATCACAACACCAGAGTCAAGTACTGGACAATACTACACATATATACAGTACTTGTTACTACACTATCACAACACCAGAGTCAAGTACTGGACAATACTACACATATATACTTGTTACTACACTATCACAACACCAGAGTCAAGTACTGGACAATACTACACATATATACTTGTTACTACATTATCACAAGACCAGAGTCAAGTACTGGACAGTACTAAACATATATACTTGTAACTACACTATCACAACACCAGAGTCAAGTACTGGACAATACTACACATATACACTACTACACTATCACAACACCAGAGTCAAGTACTGGACAATACTACACATATATACTTGTTACTACACTATCACAACACCAGAGTCAAGTACTGGACAATACTACACATATATACTTGTTACTACAGTATCACAAAACCAGAGTCAAGTACTGGACAATACTACACATATTGATTGTTACTACACTATCACAACACCAGATTCAAGTACTGGACAATACTACACATATATACTTGTTACTACACTGTCACAACACCAGAGTCAAGTACTGGACAATACTACACATATATACTTGTTACTACCCTATCACAACACCAGAGTCAAGTACTGGACAATACTACACATACATTCTTGTTACTACACTATCACAACACCAGAGTCAAGTACTCGACAATACTACACATATGTACTTGTTACTACACTATCACAACACCAGAGTCAAGTACTGGACAACACTACACATATATACTTGTTACTAAACTATCACAACACCAGAGTCAAGTACTGGACAATACTACACATATATACAGTACTTGTTACTACACTATCACAACACCAGAGTAAAGTACTTGACAATACTACACATATATACTTGTTACTAAACTATCACAACACCAGAGTCAAGTACTGGACAATACTACACATATATACTTGTTACTACACTATCACAACACCAGAGTCAAGTACTGGACAAAACTACACATGTTGATTGTTACTACATTATTACAACACCAGAGTCAAGTACTGGACAATACTACACATATATACAGTACTTGTTACTACACTATCACAACACCAGAGTCAAGTACTTGACAATACTACCAGATATACTTGTTACTACACTATCACAACACCAGAGTCAAGTACTGGACAATACTACACATATATACAGTACTTGTTACTACACTATCACAACACCAGAGTCAAGTACTGGACAATACTACACATATATACTTGTTACTACACTATCACAACACCAGAGTCAAGTACTGGACAATACTACACATATATACTTGTTACTACATTATCACAAGACCAGAGTCAAGTACTGGACAGTACTACACATATATACTTGTAACTACACTATCACAACACCAGAGTCAAGTACTGGACAATACTACACATATACACTACTACACTATCACAACACCAGAGTCAAGTACTGGACAATACTACACATATATACTTGTTACTACACTATCACAACACCAGAGTCAAGTACTGGACAATACTACACATATATACTTGTTACTACAGTATCACAAAACCAGAGTCAAGTACTGGACAATACTACACATATTGATTGTTACTACACTATCACAACACCAGATTCAAGTACTGGACAATACTACACATATATACTTGTTACTACACTGTCACAACACCAGAGTCAAGTACTGGACAATACTACACATATATACTTGTTACTACCCTATCACAACACCAGAGTCAAGTACTGGACAATACTACACATACATACTTGTTACTACACTATCACAACACCAGAGTCAAGTACTCGACAATACTACACATATGTACTTGTTACTACACTATCACAACACCAGAGTCAAGTACTGGACAATACTACACATATATACTTGTTACTAAACTATCACAACACCAGAGTCAAGTACTGGACAATACTACACATATATACAGTACTTGTTACTACACTATCACAACACCAGAGTAAAGTACTTGACAATACTACACATATATACTTGTTACTAAACTATCACAACACCAGAGTCAAGTACTGGACAATACTACACATATATACTTGTTACTACACTATCACAACACCAGAGTCAAGTACTGGACAAAACTACACATGTTGATTGTTACTACATTATTACAACACCAGAGTCAAGTACTGGACAATACTACACATATATACTTGTTACTACACTATCACAACACCAGAGTCAAGTACTGGACAATACTACACATATATACTTGTTACTACACTATCACAACACCAGAGTCAAGTACTGGACAATACTACACATACATACTTGTTACTACACTATCACAACACCAGAGTCAAGTACTCGACAATACTACACATATATACTTGTTACTACACTATCACAACACCAGAGTCAAGTACTGGACAATACTACACATATATACTTGTTACTACAGTATCACAAAACCAGAGTCAAGTACTGGACAATACTACACATATATACTTGTTACTACACTATCACAACACCAGAGTCAAGTACTGGACAATACTACACATATATACTTGTTACTACACTATCACAACACCAGAGTCAAGTACTGGACAATACTACACATACATACTTGTTACTACACTATCACAACACCAGAGTCAAGTACTCGACAATACTACACATATATACTTGTTACTACACTATCACAACACCAGAGTCAAGTACTGGACAATACTACACATATATACTTGTTACTACAGTATCACAAAACCAGAGTCAAGTACTGGACAATACTACACATATATACTTGTTACTACACTATCACAACACCAGAGTCAAGTACTGGACAATACTACACATATATACTTGTTACTACACTATCACAACACCAGAGTCAAGTACTGGACAATACTACACATATATACTTGTTACTACACTATCACAACACCAGAGTCAAGTACTGGACAATACTACACATACATACTTGTTACTACACTATCACAACACCAGAGTCAAGTACTCGACAATACTACACATATATACTTGTTACTACACTATCACAACACCAGAGTCAAGTACTCGACAATACTACACATATATACTTGTTACTAAACTATCACAACACCAGAGTCAAGTACTGGACAATACTACACATATATACAGTACTTGTTACTACACTATCACAACACCAGAGTCAAGTACTTGACAATACTACACAGATATACTTGTTACTACACTGTCACAACACCAGAGTCAAGTACTGGACAATACTACACATATATACAGTACTTGTTACTACACTATCACAACACCAGAGTCAAGTACTTGACAATACTACCAGATATACTTGTTACTACACTATCACAACACCAGAGTCAAGTACTGGACAATACTACACATATATACAGTACTTGTTACTACACTATCACAACACCAGAGTCAAGTACTGGACAATACTACACATATATACTTGTTACTACACTATCACAACACCAGAGTCAAGTACTGGACATTACTACACATATATACTTGTTACTACATTATCACAAGACCAGAGTCAAGTACTGGACAGTACTACACATATATACTTGTAACTACACTATCACAACACCAGAGTCAAGTACTGGACAATACTACACATATACACTACTACACTATCACAACACCAGAGTCAAGTACTGGACAATACTACACATATATACTTGTTACTACAGTATCACAAAACCAGAGTCAAGTACTGGACAATACTACACATATTGATTGTTACTACACTATCACAACACCAGATTCAAGTACTGGACAATACTACACATATATACTTGTTACTACACTGTCACAACACCAGAGTCAAGTACTGGACAATACTACACATATATACTTGTTACTACCCTATCACAACACCAGAGTCAAGTACTGGACAATACTACACATACATACTTGTTACTACACTATCACAACACCAGAGTCAAGTACTCGACAATACTACACATATGTACTTGTTACTACACTATCACAACACCAGAGTCAAGTACTGGACAATACTACACATATATACTTGTTACTAAACTATCACAACACCAGAGTCAAGTACTGGACAATACTACACATATATACAGTACTTGTTACTACACTATCACAACACCAGAGTCAAGTACTTGACAATACTACACAGATATACTTGTTACTACACTGTCACAACACCAGAGTCAAGTACTGGACAATACTACACATATATACAGTACTTGTTACTACACTATCACAACACCAGAGTCAAGTACTGGACAATACTACACATATATACTTGTTACTACATTATCACAAGACCAGAGTCAAGTACTGGACAGTACTACACATATATACTTGTTACTACACTATCACAAGACCAGAGTCAAGTACTGGACAGTACTACACATATATACTTGTTACTACATTATCACAACACCAGAGTCAAGTACTGGACAGTACTACACATATATACTTGTAACTACATTATCACAACACCAGAGTCAAGTACTGGACAGTACTACACATATATACTTGTTACTACACTATCACAACACCAGAGTCAAGTACTGGACAGTACTACACATATATACTTGTTACTACACTATCACAACACCAGAGTCAAGTACTGGACAGTACTACACATATATACTTGTTACTACACTATCACAACACCAGAGTCAAGTACTGGACAATACTACACATATACACTACTACACACTACACTTTCATGGCTCATGTTGTTTAAAAGTGAGACTAAGTTGTTGAGTAAGATCTGACCTCTGACCTCTGGCCTTGTCTGCTCTGATGCTGTGGATGGATTTGCTGTAATGTTGAAGAGACCAACATATCAGTTCACTGATGACGCCCTCTACTGGACTGTCGGAGAATGACCGTAACAAGTTCAACACCATGACCCAGTGATGTGATAATATCAAGATAAAATATTATTTATATGTATCAACACATTTAAAATACAAATCTTGTCTGGCAGTAGATTCATGAAAATACTAGATGAGAACAAGAAATTCCAACATCTTTTGTCGTCACTAGTTGTTGACAGTTGTGTTGCTGCTACTAGTGAAGATACTTCCTCTGAAGTCTAAACCTCCTGAACCACAATCCAGGTCCAGGACTTCACACCTTTCTGCAGATCAGGTTTCTCTGCTGGGAACTGTGGTTGCCTAGCAACACTATCACTGCATCGGGTGTGTTTGCAGGTTGTTGTTGTAGCATCAGAACACATGAGTGTTTTATCTGTTGGACTTTATCTTTCATTTCATTCTAGTGGAAAATTGTTTGATTATAGTTGAAAATTGTTTGATTACAGTTGAAAATTGTTTGATTATAGTTGAAAATTGTTTGATTATAGTTGAAAATTGTTTGATTACAGTTGAAAATTGTTTGATTATAGTTGAAAATTGTTTGATTATAGTTGAAAATTGTTTGATTACAGTTGAAAATTGTTGGATTATAGTTGAAAATTGTTTGATTATAGTTGAAAATTGTTTGATTATAGTTGAAAATTGTTGGATTATAGTTGAAAATTGTTTGATTATAGTTGAAAATTGTTGGATTATAGTTGAAAATTGTTTGATTACATTTGAAAATTCCTGGATTATAGTTGAAAATTGTTGGATTATAGTTGAAAATTGTTGGATTATAGTTGAAAATTGTTTGATTATAGTTGAAAATTGTTTGATTATAGTTGAAAATTTTTTGATTACAGTTGAAAATTGTTGGATTATAGTTGAAAATTGTTTGATTATAGTTGAAAATTGTTGGATTATAGTTGAAAATTGTTTGATTATAGTTGAAAATTGTTTGATTACAGTTGAAAATTGTTGGATTATAGTTGAAAATTGTTGGATTATAGTTGAAAATTGTCTGATTATAGTTGAAATTGTTGGATTATAGTTGAAAATTGTTGGATTATAGTTGAAAATTGTTGATTATAGTTGAAAATTGTTGATTACAGTTGAAAATTGTTTGATTATAGTTGAAAATTGTTTGATTATAGTTGAAAATTGTTCGATTATAGTTGAAAATTGTTTGATTATAGTTGAAAATTGTTGGATTATAGTTGAAAATTGTTTGATTACAGTTGAAAATTGTTTGATTATAGTTGAAAATTGTTCGATTATAGTTGAAAATTGTTCGATTATAGTTGAAAATTGTTCGATTATAGTTGAAAATTGTTCGATTATAGTTGAAAATTGTTCGATTATAGTTGAAAATTGTTTGATTATAGTTGAAAATTGTTCGATCATAGTGTTATTTTCTATGAAGTCATACAAACTTTAGAATTTAAAAAATAACTGAAGAACAAGATTATGAAAAAAAGAAATAATAACTGTTTATAATCATCTTTTTTGATTCTTGTGTCAGTAAAACATCTAAAGTTAATAGTTTAGTTAAACGTGAATAAGTATAATAACTGCTATATAAAGAGGATGATTTTTCTCCAGGTCGTCATGTTCAGGAACAGTTTGAAGATGCTGCTGGGAAGCAAGAGCCGGAAGAACAACAGTGGTCAGTACACGTCATGTGACATGTTGCATGACCTTCACTTCAACATGTGTCACATGACCTTCACTTCAACATGTGTCACATGACCTTCACTTCAACATGTGTCACATGACCTTCACTTCAGAATGTGTCACATGACCTTCACTTCAACATGTGTCACATGTCCTTCACTTCAACATGTGTCACATGACCTTCACTTCAACATGTGTCACATGACCTTCACTTCAACATGTGTCACATGACCTTCACTTCAACATGTGTCACATGACCTTCACTTCAGAATGTGTCACATGACCTTCACTTCAACATGTGTCACATGACCTTCACTTCAACATGTGTCACATGACCTTCACTTCAGAATGTGTCACATGACCTTCACTTCAACATGTGTCACATGTCCTTCACTTCAACATGTGTCACATGACCTTCACTTCAACATGTGTCACATGACCTTCACTTCAACATGTGTCACATGACCTTCACTTCAACATGTGTCACATGACCTTCACTTCAGAATGTGTCACATGACCTTCACTTCAACATGTGTCACATGACCTTCACTTCAGAATGTGTCACATGACCTTCACTTCAACATGTGTCACATGACCTTCACTTCAACATGTGTCACATGACCTTCACTTCAACATGTGTCACATGACCTTCACTTCAACATGTGTCGCATGACCTTCACTTCAACATGTGTCACATGTCCTTCACTTCAACATGTGTCACATGACCTTCACTTCAACATGTGTCACATGACCTTCACTTCAACATGTGTCACATGACCTTCACTTCAACATGTGTCACATGACCTTCACTTCAGAATGTGTCACATGACCTTCACTTCAACATGTGTCACATGACCTTCACTTCAACATGTGTCACATGACCTTCACTTCAGAATGTGTCACATGACCTTCACTTCAACATGTGTCACATGTCCTTCACTTCAACATGTGTCACATGACCTTCACTTCAACATGTGTCACATGACCTTCACTTCAACATGTGTCACATGACCTTCACTTCAACATGTGTCACATGACCTTCACTTCAGAATGTGTCACATGACCTTCACTTCAACATGTGTCACATGACCTTCACTTCAGAATGTGTCACATGACCTTCACTTCAACATGTGTCACATGACCTTCACTTCAACATGTGTCACATGACCTTCACTTCAACATGTGTCACATGACCTTCACTTCAACATGTGTCACATGACCTTCACTTCAGAATGTGTCACATGACCTTCACTTCAGAATGTGTCACATGACCTTCACTTCAACATGTGTCACATGACCTTCACTTCAACATGTGTCACATGACCTTCACTTCAACATGTGTCACATGACCTTCACTTCAGAATGTGTCACATGACCTTCACTTCAGAATGTGTCACATGACCTTCACTTCAACATGTGTCACATGACCTTCACTTCAGAATGTGTCACATGACCTTCACTTCAACATGTGTCACATGACCTTCACTTCAACATGTGTCACATGACCTTCACTTCAACATGTGTCACATGACCTTCACTTCAACATGTGTCACATGACCTTCACTTCAGAATGTGTCACATGACCTTCACTTCAACATGTGTCACATGACCTTCACTTCAACATGTGTCACATGACCTTCACTTCAACATGTGTCACATGACCTTCACTTCAACATGTGTCACATGACCTTCACTTCAACATGTGTCACATGACCTTCACTTCAGAATGTGTCACATGACCTTCACTTCAACATGTGTCACATGACCTTCACTTCAACATGTGTCACATGACCTTCACTTCAACATGTGTCACATGACCTTCACTTCAGAATGTGTCACATGACCTTCACTTCAACATGTGTCACATGACCTTCACTTCAACATGTGTCACATGACCTTCACTTCAGAATGTGTCACATGACCTTCACTTCAACATGTGTCACATGACCTTCACTTCAGAATGTGTCACATGACCTTCACTTCAACATGTGTCACATGACCTTCACTTCAACATGTGTCACATGACCTTCACTTCAGAATGTGTCACATGACCTTCACTTCAACATGTGTCACATGACCTTCACTTCAACATGTGTCACATGACCTTCACTTCAGAATGCGTCACATGACCTTCACTTCAGAATGTGTCACATGACCTTCACTTCAACATGTGTCACATGACCTTCACTTCAACATGTGTCACATGACCTTCACTTCAACATGTGTCACATGACCTTCACTTCAACATGTGTCACATGACCTTCACTTCAGCATGTGTCACATGACCTTCACTTCAACATGTGTCACATGACCTTCACTTCAGAATGTGTCACATGACCTTCACTTCCTCTCGTTTGTAGCCGGCGGCAGCAGCGTGGAGTCAGAAGGGTCAGAGGTCAGGATGATGGAGGGATTCACTCGTTCACTGCCCTCCTCTCCTCTGCTGCACTTCCGTCCGACCAAGAGAGCGACAGGTGAGAAGATCCTTGTTACTTAGATCCACCTGAGACACAGCGGCTGGTTTGACCTCTGACCCCTCCTTCCATTTCCCAACATGCCTTGTGAGGGAGTGTAACCCGAACCTTGTGTCGGCCTTTACTCCCCCTCCTCCTGCTCTTCCTCCTCCTCCTCTTCCTCCTCCTCCTCCTCCTCCTGCTCTTCCTCCTCCTCCTCTTCCTTCTCCTCCTCCTCCTCCTCCTCCTCCTCCTCTTCCTCCTCCTCTTCCTCCTCCTCTTCCTCCTCCTCCTCTTCCTCCTCCTCCTCTTGCTCTTCCTCCTCCCCCTCCTCCTGCTCTTCCTCCTCCTCCTCTTGCTCTTCCTCCTCCTCCTCCTGCTCTTCCTCCCCCTCCTCCTGCTCTTCCTCCTCCTCCTCCTGCTCTTCCTCCCCCTCCTCCTGCTCTTCCTCTTCCTCCTCCTCCTCTTGCTCTTCCTCCTCCCCCTCCTCCTGCTCTTCCTCCTCCTCCTCTTCCTCCTCCCCCTCCTCCTGCTCTTCCTCCTCCTCCTCCTGCTCTTCCTCCCCCTCCTGCTTTTCCTCTTCCTCCTCCTCCTCTTGCTCTTCCTCCTCCCCCTCCTCCTGCTCTTCCTCCTCCTCCTCTTCCTCCTCCCCCTCCTCCTGCTCTTCCTCCTCCTCCTCCTCCTCTTCCTCCTCCTCTTCCTCCTCCCCCTCTTCCTCCTCCTCCTCTTGCTCTTCCTCCTCCCCCTCCTCCTGCTCTTCCTCCTCCTCCTCTTCCTCCTCCTCCTCTTGCTCTTCCTCCTCCTCCTCCTGCTCTTCCTCCTCCTCCTCTTCCTTCTCCTCCTCCTCCTCCTGCTCTTCCTCCTCCTCCTCTTCCTTCTCCTCCTCCTCCTCCTCCTCTTCCTCCTCCTCCTCTTCCTCCTCCTCCTCTTGCTCTTCCTCCTCCCCCTCCTCCTGCTCTTCCTCCTCCTCCTCCTCCTCTTCCTCCTCCTCCTCTTGCTCTTCCTCCTCCTCCTCCTGCTCTTCCTCCCCCTCCTCCTGCTCTTCCTCTTCCTCCTCCTCCTTTGCTCTTCCTCCTCCCCCTCCTCCTGCTCTTCCTCCTCCTCCTCTTCCTCCTCCCCCTCCTCCTGCTCTTCCTCCTCCTCCTCCTGCTCTTCCTCCCCTTCCTCCTGCTCTTCCTCCTCCTCCTGCTGCTCTTCCTCCCCCTCCTCCTGCTCTTCCTCCTCCTCCTCTTCCTCCTCCCCCTCCTCCTGCTCTTCCTCCTCCTCCTCCTGCTCTTCCTCCCCTTCCTCCTGCTCTTCCTCCTCCTCCTCCTGCTCTTCCTCCCCCTCCTCCTGCTCTTCCTCCTCCTCCTGCTGCTCTTCCTCCCCCTCCTCCTGCTCTTCCTCTTCCTCCTCCTCCTCTTGCTCTTCTTCCTCCCCCTCCTCCTGCTCTTCCTCCTCCTCCTGCTGCTCTTCCTACTCCTCCTCCTCCTCCTGCTCTTCCTGCTTAAATGTAATAAAAAAAGGTTAAAGTGATGAAAAACGACATGTTACACATGAAACTAATATCATGAGAATCAATAAAAAGCTAAATGACTGAAAAGAAAGTCAAAGACATGAAGTCGTTACAAGAACTGATGATATTGTTTAAAAGAGCGAAAAAGGTAAAGAAGTTGATAAAACTCTTGTGTATAATAAACAAATGGAAAGAAAGTGATGGAACAAGAAAATGTAAATGATGGTGAAAACAGTATAAAGATGTTTGAAAGAGAAAGAAGTATAGACTCCAGGAGGAACCAGAGACTCCTCCTGCAGATGAAGAAGGATAGACTCCAGGAGGAACCAGAGACTCCTCCTGCAGATGAAGAAGGATAGACTCCAGGAGGAACCAGAGACTCCTCCTGCAGATGAAGAAGGATAGACTCCAGGAGGAACCAGAGACTCCTCCTGCAGATGAAGAAGGATAGACTCCAGGAGGAACCAGAGACTCCTCCTGCAGATGAAGAAGGATAGACTCCAGGAGGAACCAGAGACTCCTCCTGCAGATGAAGAAGGATAGACTCCAGGAGGAACCAGAGACTCCTCCTGCAGATGAAGAAGGATAGACTCCAGGAGGAACCAGAGACTCCTCCTGCAGATGAAGAAGGATAGACTCCAGGAGGAACCAGAGACTCCTCCTGCAGATGAAGAAGGATAGACTCCAGGAGGAACCAGAGACTCCTCCTGCAGATGAAGAAGGATAGACTCCAGGAGGAACCAGAGACTCCTCCTGCAGATGAAGAAGGATAGACTCCAGGAGGAACCAGAGACTCCTCCTGCAGATGAAGAAGGATAGACTCCAGGAGGAACCAGAGACTCCTCCTGCAGATGAAGAAGGATAGACTCCAGGAGGAACCAGAGACTCCTCCTGCAGATGAAGAAGGATAGACTCCAGGAGGAACCAGAGACTCCTCCTGCAGATGAAGAAGGATAGACTCCAGGAGGAACCAGAGACTCCTCCTGCAGATGAAGAAGGATAGACTCCAGGAGGAACCAGAGACTCCTCCTGCAGATGAAGAAGGATAGACTCCAGGAGGAACCAGAGACTCCTCCTGCAGATGAAGAAGGATAGACTCCAGGAGGAACCAGAGACTCCTCCTGCAGAGGGAGGAGGAGGAGACTGAGCTGCACACGGACTTGTTTTTCTCCGACGAGGATCAAACTTTTCCACACGACCTTCTTCTCAATGAAAGTTCCTGAAGAAGACGAAGGAAAGTTTTCAAAGGTTCTGTGGGACACGAGCGACGGTCGTGGTTCTGATCCCTCAGGCTCTCCATTCCTTTGTCTGGAGAGGGAGGAGTTCTGGTCCGGAGGCTCCATGAGCTGCTCAAAGGTTCTTGGACAAACAAAGCTTCGTCAACATGGAAACACTCTGAGTCAATCAGGAGCCGGTCATGGACTGCACGGCGGCGGTTTTGAAAGCATGTGCTCGGTCCAGGAGCATGTGGCGAGGGCGGCGCCCGTGGACCCGGACCCGGCGCTGGTCCAGCAGAGACCTGGTGACCCCGGGGTCGGTCCAACACGCCTCCTCACTCCTGAACCTGCTCTACGCCTGCTGTCGCTGCCACCAGGACGGAGAGAAGAGAGGGAGTGAGAGGAGTGAGAGGAGTGAGGAAGGTGAGGAAGTTGAGAGAGGAGTGATAGGAGTGAGGAAGGTGAGAGAGGAGTGAGAGGAGTGAGGAAGGTGAGGAAGTTGAGAGAGGAGTGATAGGAGTGAGGAAGGTGAGAGAGGAGTGATAGGAGTGAGGAAGGTGAGAGAGGAGTGAGAGGAGTGAGGAAGGTGAGAGGAGTGAGGAAGGTGAGAGGAGTGAGAGGAGTGAGGAAGGTGAGAGAGGAGTGAGAGGAGTGAGGAAGGTGAGAGGAGTGAGAGGAGTGAGGAAGGTGAGAGTAGTAGGATCAAGAATTGAATTAACTTGTGATTTATTTGTTATAAGTTTCATATAGTTTCATTTTTTATTTCAAAATAAAGTCTCAATCAAATGATCACATGATCGTCTGTGAGTCACATGATCGTCTGTGAGTCACGTGATCGTCTGTGAGTCACATGATCGTCTGTGAGTCACATGATCGTCTGTGAGTCACATGATCGTCTGTGAGTCACATGATCGTCTGTGAGTCACATGATCGTCTGTGAGTCACATGATCGTCTGTGAGTCACATGATCGTCTGTGAGTCACATGATCGTCTGTGAGTCACATGATCGTCTGTGAGTCACATGATCGTCTGTGAGTCACATGATCGTCTGTGAGTCACATGATCGTCTGTGAGTCACATGATCGTCTGTGAGTCACATGATCGTCTGTGAGTCACATGATCGTCTGTGAGTCACGTGATCGTCTGTGAGTCACGTGATCGTCTGTGAGTCACGTGATCGTCTGTGAGTCACATGATCGTCTGTGAGTCACATGATCCTCTGTGAGTCACATGATCCTCTGTGAGTCACATGATCGTCTGTGAGTCACATGATCGTCTGTGAGTCACATGATCGTCTGTGAGTCACATGATCGTCTGTGAGTCACGTGATCGTCTGTGAGTCACGTGATCGTCTGTGAGTCACATGATCGTCTGTGAGTCACATGATCGTCTGTGAGTCACGTGATCGTCTGTGAGTCACATGATCGTCTGTGAGTCACATGATCGTCTGTGAGTCACATGATCGTCTGTGAGTCACGTGATCGTCTGTGAGTCACGTGATCGTCTGTGAGTCACATGATCGTCTGTGAGTCACGTGATCGTCTGTGAGTCACGTGATCGTCTGTGAGTCACATGATCGTCTGTGAGTCACATGATCGTCTGTGAGTCACGTGATCGTCTGTGAGTCACGTGATCGTCTGTGAGTCACATGATCCTCTGTGAGTCACATGATCCTCTGTGAGTCACATGATCCTCTGTGAGTCACATGATCGTCTTATTTATTGTTAATAATAATTGATATATTAATTATTGTTATTGAATGATTGGATTATGTATCAATAAAAAAGACAATTTAATTTTTAAACAAAACAAACTCCTTTCAATAAAAATATTAAATTAAATCATCAATTAGTGAAAAAAATGATAAAAAATAAACATTTGAAATGTTGAATGAATGAATATTCTGATGATAATATATATATATATTGTAAATGTGTCTCATGTTCTAAGGATGTTCTATGATCAGACTCTGGACTCTAGTGTTGACGTCTTTGTCTTCTGGCTCAGCTCTGTCTTGACACACATCAGTGTGTTCCGTGACCTTGATGGCCGACAGGAGCACATGGTGGACAAAAGAGTCTGACCTTGACCAAAACACACCCTCTGGTCATAATCTTATGGTTCTGGAGTCAAGCTAGTTAGAACTGTTTCATCTTGGAAATGAATGAAACCACCGTCTCCAGCCCATGTCGTAACACAGTTCCATGGTCGCTCTGTTTGGTTTGAGTTTAGTTCAGAGAGTGTTTCTGTAAAGATGACTCTGAGTGACCGTCCTTGCTCTGACATGGTTTCTACTAGAGTTTTTTGATAGTGTATAGTATATATGTGTAATATTGTCCAGTACTTGACTCTGGTGTTGTGATAGTGTATTAACAAGTATATATGTGTAATATTGTCCAGTACTTGACTCTGGTGTTGTGATAGTGTATTAACAAGTATATATGTGTAATATTGTCCAGTACTTGACTCTGGTGTTGTGATAGTGTATTAACAAGTATATATGTGTAATATTGTCCAGTACTTGACTCTGGTGTTGTGATAGTGTATTAACAAGTATATATGTGTAATATTGTCCAGTACTTGACTCTGGTGTTGTGATAGTGTAGTAACAAGTATATATGTGTAATATTGTCCAGTACTTGACTCTGGTGTTGTGATAGTGTAGTAACAAGTATATATGTGTAATATTGTCCAGTACTTGACTCTGGTGTTGTGATAGTGTATTAACAAGTATATATGTGTAATATTGTCCAGTACTTGACTCTGGTGTTGTGATAGTGTAGTAACAAGTATATATGTGTAGTATTGTCCAGTACTTGACTCTGGTGTTGTGATAGTGTAGTAACAAGTATATATGTGTAGTATTGTCCAGTACTTGACTCTGGTGTTATGATGGTGTAGTAACAAGTATATATGTGTAGTATTGTCCAGTACTTGACTCTGGTGTTATGATGGTGTAGTAACAAGTATATATGTGTAGTATTGTCCAGTACTTGACTCTGGTGTTGTGATAGTGTAGTAACAAGTATATATGTGTAGTATTGTCCAGTACTTGACTCTGGTGTTATGATGGTGTAGTAACAAGTATATATGTGTAGTATTGTCCAGTACTTGACTCTGGTGTTGTGATAGTGTAGTAACAAGTATATATGTGTAGTATTGTCCAGTACTTGACTCTGGTGTTATGATGGTGTAGTAACAAGTATATATGTGTAGTATTGTCCAGTACTTGACTCTGGTGTTGTGATAGTGTAGTAACAAGTATATATGTGTAGTATTGTCCAGTACTTGACTCTGGTGTTATGATGGTGTAGTAACAAGTATATATGTGTAGTATTGTCCAGTACTTGACTCTGGTGTTGTGATAGTGTAGTAACAAGTATATATGTGTAATATTGTCCAGTACTTGACTCTGGTGTTGTGATAGTGTATTAACAAGTATATATGTGTAATATTGTCCAGTACTTGACTCTGGTGTTGTGATAGTGTAGTAACAAGTATATATGTGTAGTATTGTCCAGTACTTGACTCTGGTGTTGTGATAGTGTAGTAACAAGTATATATGTGTAGTATTGTCCAGTACTTGACTCTGGTGTTATGATGGTGTAGTAACAAGTATATATGTGTAGTATTGTCAAGTACTTGACTCTGGTGTTGTGATAGTGTAGCAACAAGTATATATGTGTAGTATTGTCCAGTACTTGACTCTGGTGTTGTGATAGTGTATTAACAAGTATATATGTGTAATATTGTCCAGTACTTGACTCTGGTGTTGTGATAGTGTATTAACAAGTATATATGTGTAATATTGTCCAGTACTTGACTCTGGTGTTGTGATAGTGTATTAACAAGTATATATGTGTAATATTGTCCAGTACTTGACTCTGGTGTTGTGATAGTGTAGTAACAAGTATATATGTGTAGTATTGTCCAGTACTGGACTCTGGTGTTGTGATAGTGTATTAACAAGTATATATGTGTAATATTGTCCAGTACTTGACTCTGGTGTTGTGATAGTGTAGTAACAAGTATATATGTGTAGTATTGTCCAGTACTTGACTCTGGTGTTGTGATAGTGTAGTAACAAGTATATATGTGTAATATTGTCCAGTACTTGACTCTGGTGTTGTGATAGTGTATTAACAAGTATATATGTGTAATATTGTCCAGTACTTGACTCTGGTGTTGTGATAGTGTAGTAACAAGTATATATGTGTAGTATTGTCCAGTACTTGACTCTGGTGTTGTGATAGTGTAGTAACAAGTATATATGTGTAGTATTGTCCAGTACTTGACTGGTGTTATGATGGTGTAGTAACAAGTATATATGTGTAGTATTGTCAAGTACTTGACTCTGGTGTTGTGATAGTGTAGCAACAAGTATATATGTGTAGTATTGTCCAGTACTTGACTCTGGTGTTGTGATAGTGTAGTAACAAGTATATATGTGTAGTATTGTCCAGTACTTGACTCTGGTGTTGTGATAGTGTAGTAACAAGTATATATGTGTAGTATTGTCCAGTACCTGACTCTGGTGTTGTGATAGTGTAGTAACAAGTATATATGTGTAGTATTGTCCAGTACTTGACTCTGGTGTTGTGATAGTGTAGTAACAAGTATATATGTGTAGTATTGTCCAGTACCTGACTCTGGTGTTGTGATAGTGTAGTAACAAGTATATATGTGAAGTATTGTCCAGTACTTGACTCTGGTGTTGTGATAGTTTAGTAACAAGGATATATGTGTAGTATTGTCCAGTACTAGACTCTGGTGTTGTGATAGTGTAGTAACAAGTATATATGTGTAGTATTGTCCAGTACTTGACTCTGATGTTGTGATAGTGTAGTAACAAGGATATATGTGTAGTATTGTTGAGTACTTGACTGGTGTTGTGATAGTGTAGTAACAAGTATATATGTGTAGTATTGTCCAGTACTTGACTCTGGTGTTGTGATAGTGCAGTAACAAGTATATATGTGTAGTATTGTCCAGTACCTGACTCTGGTGTTGTGATAGTGTAGTAACAAGTATATATGTGTAGTATTGTCCAGTACCTGACTCTGGTGTTGTGATAGTGCAGTAATAAGTATATATGTGTAGTATTGTCCAGTACTTGACTCTGGTGTTGTGATAGTGTAGTAACAAGTATATATGTGTAGTATTGTCCAGTACTTGACTCTGGTGTTGTGATAGTGTAGTAACAAGTATATATGTGTAGTATTGTCCAGTACTTGACTCTGGTGTTGTGATAGTGTAGTAACAAGTATATATGTGTAGTATTGTCCAGTACTTGACTCTGGTGTTGTGATAGTGTAGTAACAAGTATATATGTGTAGTATTGTCCAGTACTTGACTCTGGTGTTATGATGGTGTAGTAACAAGTATATATGTGTAGTATTGTCAAGTACTTGACTCTGGTGTTGTGATAGTGTAGCAACAAGTATATATGTGTAGTATTGTCCAGTACTTGACTCTGGTGTTGTGATAGTGTATTAACAAGTATATATGTGTAATATTGTCCAGTACTTGACTCTGGTGTTGTGATAGTGTATTAACAAGTATATATGTGTAATATTGTCCAGTACTTGACTCTGGTGTTGTGATAGTGTATTAACAAGTATATATGTGTAATATTGTCCAGTACTTGACTCTGGTGTTGTGATAGTGTAGTAACAAGTATATATGTGTAGTATTGTCCAGTACTGGACTCTGGTGTTGTGATAGTGTATTAACAAGTATATATGTGTAATATTGTCCAGTACTTGACTCTGGTGTTGTGATAGTGTAGTAACAAGTATATATGTGTAGTATTGTCCAGTACTTGACTCTGGTGTTGTGATAGTGTAGTAACAAGTATATATGTGTAATATTGTCCAGTACTTGACTCTGGTGTTGTGATAGTGTATTAACAAGTATATATGTGTAATATTGTCCAGTACTTGACTCTGGTGTTGTGATAGTGTAGTAACAAGTATATATGTGTAGTATTGTCCAGTACTTGACTCTGGTGTTGTGATAGTGTAGTAACAAGTATATATGTGTAGTATTGTCCAGTACTTGACTGGTGTTATGATGGTGTAGTAACAAGTATATATGTGTAGTATTGTCAAGTACTTGACTCTGGTGTTGTGATAGTGTAGCAACAAGTATATATGTGTAGTATTGTCCAGTACTTGACTCTGGTGTTGTGATAGTGTAGTAACAAGTATATATGTGTAGTATTGTCCAGTACTTGACTCTGGTGTTGTGATAGTGTAGTAACAAGTATATATGTGTAGTATTGTCCAGTACCTGACTCTGGTGTTGTGATAGTGTAGTAACAAGTATATATGTGTAGTATTGTCCAGTACTTGACTCTGGTGTTGTGATAGTGTAGTAACAAGTATATATGTGTAGTATTGTCCAGTACCTGACTCTGGTGTTGTGATAGTGTAGTAACAAGTATATATGTGAAGTATTGTCCAGTACTTGACTCTGGTGTTGTGATAGTTTAGTAACAAGGATATATGTGTAGTATTGTCCAGTACTAGACTCTGGTGTTGTGATAGTGTAGTAACAAGTATATATGTGTAGTATTGTCCAGTACTTGACTCTGATGTTGTGATAGTGTAGTAACAAGGATATATGTGTAGTATTGTTGAGTACTTGACTGGTGTTGTGATAGTGTAGTAACAAGTATATATGTGTAGTATTGTCCAGTACTTGACTCTGGTGTTGTGATAGTGCAGTAACAAGTATATATGTGTAGTATTGTCCAGTACCTGACTCTGGTGTTGTGATAGTGTAGTAACAAGTATATATGTGTAGTATTGTCCAGTACCTGACTCTGGTGTTGTGATAGTGCAGTAATAAGTATATATGTGTAGTATTGTCCAGTACTTGACTCTGGTGTTGTGATAGTGTAGTAACAAGTATATATGTGTAGTATTGTCCAGTACTTGACTCTGGTGTTGTGATAGTGTAGTAACAAGTATATATGTGTAGTATTGTCCAGTACTTGACTCTGGTGTTGTGATAGTGTAGTAACAAGTATATATGTGTAGTATTGTCCAGTACTTGACTCTGGTGTTGTGATAGTGTAGTAACAAGTATATATGTGTAGTATTGTCAAGTACTTGACTCTGGTGTTGTGATAGTGTAGTAACAAGTATATATGTGTAGTATTGTCCAGTACTTGACTCTGGTGTTGTGATAGTGTAGTAACAAGTATATATATGTGTAGTATTGTCCAGTACTTGACTCTGGTGTTGTGATAGTGTA
This sequence comes from Callionymus lyra, assembly GCF_982586985.1. Taxonomy (NCBI): domain Eukaryota; kingdom Metazoa; phylum Chordata; class Actinopteri; order Syngnathiformes; family Callionymidae; genus Callionymus; species Callionymus lyra. Next base: position 20,827 of record NW_028258672.1, read on the forward strand.
GTAACAAGTATATATATGTGTAGTATTGTCCAGTACTTGTCTCTGGTGTTGTGATAGTGTAGTAACAAGTATATATGTGTAGTATTGTCCAGTCTAGTAGTTGTTTTCAAACCAAAATATGTCCAAACAACAGCTTTAAAAGCTGCTGGACTCACTGTATCCTCTTGTCCTCAGTCATCATTCTTCCTTTAGCTGCGGAGGATGTAACGACTGCTGCCATCTAGAGGCCGGAGGTTTAAGTGCATCACAAACGTGAAGAAACACTGAATATTTTCATGTAATTGTAAAACCAAATCATCTTTATTCATACACATCAAAATACAAACTACAGATAATAACAAATATTGTGATATTGAAGTGTATGAATATGTTCTTACACCTTCTCTAGACTGTAACATGTTGCTGCTGAAGGATCACATGAACAACTGACTCACAGCTTTGAAGCTTCTCTGCTCAATACAAGAACCAGAAGCAAAGCATGATGGGAGAAGTTTAGAGGAGTTGAAGACAGAAGTGTATTTTTGTTCTTCTAAAAATGACTCGCACTCTTTCATTGACTGACCACATAGATATGCACACACACACACACACACACACACACACACACACGCACACTTAAACAGACACACACTCACACACTTACACTCACACGCACGCACACTTAAACAGACACACACTCACACACTTACACTCACACGCACGCACACTTAAACAGACACACACTCACACACTTACACTCACACGCACGCACACTTAAACAGACACACACTCACACACGCACACTCACACACACGCACACTTAAACAGACACACACTCACACACTTACACTCACACACACGCACACTTAAACAGACACACACTCACACACGCACACTCACACACACACACACTTAAACAGACACACACTCACACACGCACACTCACACACACGCACACTTAAACAGACACACACTCACACACGCACACTCACACACACACACACTTAAACAGACACACACTCACACAGAATGATTTTCTTTTCTTCCTTCAGTCGATCTATGGCAGTAATTACAGACTTTTAAAAGAGACAGTATGAGGTTTCATGATGTGGCTCACATTCTTGTGTGTGTGTGAGAGTGTGAGAGTGTGTGAGAGTGAGAGTGTGTGTGTGAGAGTGTGTGAGAGTGAGAGTGTGTGTGTGAGAGTGTGTGTAAGTGTGTGTTTGTGAGAGTGAGAGTGTGTGTGTGAGAGTGTGTGTGAGTGTGTGTGTCTGAGAGTGAGAGTGAGAGTGTGTGTGTGTGTGTGTGTCTGAGAGTGAGAGTGAGAGTGTGTGTGTGTGAGTGAGAGTGTGTGTGAGTGTGTGTGTCTGAGAGTGAGAGTGTGTGTGAGAGTGTGTGTGTGTGAGTGAGAGTGTGTGTGAGTGTGTGTGTGTGAGAGTGAGAGTATGTGTGTGAGAGCGTGTGTGAGTGTGTGTGTCTGAGAGTGAGAGTGAGAGTGAGAGTGTGTGTGTGTGAGTGAGAGTGTGTGTGAGTGTGTGTGAGTGTGTGTGTGTGAGAGTGAGAGTGTGTGTGTGAGAGCGTGTGTGAGTGTGTGTGTCTGAGAGTGAGAGTGTGTGTGTGTGAGTGAGAGTGTGTGTGAGTGTGTGTGTCTGAGAGTGAGAGTGAGAGTGTGTGTGTGTGAGTGAGAGTGAGAGTGTGTGTGTGTGTGTGTGTGTGTGTGTGTGTGTGTGTGTGTGTGTGTGTGTGTGTGTGTGTGTGTGTGTGTGTGTGTGTGTGTGTGTGTGTGTGTGTGTGTGTGTGTGTGTGTGTGTGTGTGTGTGACATATTCAGGTCACAACAATAAATGTATTCAAATCTGCCGCTGCTTGTTTTTCTCCACACGTGTGTTTTACATTTGCTGAGTGTGTGTGTGAAGGTTTGGTCCAGGTAACCATGACAACAGTGTGTGTGTCCTCAGGTGAGGAGGAGGAGCTAGGACCCCCCCCGACGGTGGACGAGGCCGCCGACGCTCTGATGACCAGACTGGGCTTCCTGCTGGGAGAGAAGGTCGTGAGCAGAGAGCCTCAGGGTCAGGATGACCCGCAGGTACCTGTTACACTAATGCTTACACAAGTGATCACAATCATCAATACAATCATTTATTCACAGGTGTTTGTCTGGAGTGTGTTGATAACACAAACATGAACAAACACAGAAGGATTTATTTTAAATACACACTTTATTTAAAGGACAATAAAATGATTAAATATGTTGAGATGAAGTTGAAACTATTTTTCTTCTAATGTCACAAACATCAAAGGATCAATAAAAACATGATTCGACTCAATAAATATAGAATGATGTCATTTTCTGCTCCTGAAGCTTCTTCACGAGACACGGTCTGAGAAAACATCTTATTCAAGTGTATTTGTCGTTGACTCATGTATGTAGAACTTTATTGTTTATTATTTATTGTGTTATGTTTCCACAGAGGATCTCTCCGTCGTCAAGTCTGGCCAGCAGCGGCGCCTCCCCCTGCTCCACACTGCCGCCCCCTGCTGACGGAGAAGGGAACAACAAGCTGGCCTCCAACAGAGCCTCGGTCACCTCCCCGTCCTCAACCCTGGAGAGCCGGGACAGCGGCATCATCGGTACAGACCACAGGCTGAGGAGTGACACGAGTGGTGAAGGAGTGACACGAGTGTTGAAGGAGTGACACGAGTGTTGAAGGAGTGACACGAGTGTTGAAGGAGTGACACGAGTGTTGAAGGAGTGACACGAGTGGTGAAGGAGTGACACGAGTGTTGAAGGAGTGACACGAGTGTTGAAGGAGTGACACGAGTGTTGAAGGAGTGACACGAGTGTTGAAGGAGTGACACGAGTGTTGAAGGAGTGTTGAAGGAGTGACACGAGTGTTGAAGGAGTGACACGAGTGTTGAAGGAGTGACACGAGTGTTGAAGGAGTGACACGAGTGGTGAAGGAGTGACACGAGTGTTGAAGGAGTGACACGAGTGTTGAAGGAGTGACACGAGTGTTGAAGGAGTGACACGAGTGGTGAAGGAGTGACACGAGTGTTGAAGGAGTGACACGAGTGTTGAAGGAGTGACACGAGTGGTGAAGGAGTGACACGAGTGGTGAAGGAGTGACACGAGTGTTGAAGGAGTGACACGAGTGTTGAAGGAGTGACACGAGTGTTGAAGGAGTGACACGAGTGGTGACACGAGTGGTGAAGGAGTGACACGAGTGGTGAAGGAGTGACACGAGTGTTGAAGGAGTGACACGAGTGGTGAAGGAGTGACACGAGTGTTGAAGGAGTGACACGAGTGTTGAAGGAGTGACACGAGTGGTGACACGAGTGTTGAAGGAGTGACACGAGTGGTGACACGAGTGGTGACACGAGTGGTGACACGAGTGGTGACACGAGTGGTGAAGGAGTGACACGAGTGGTGAAGGAGTGACACGAGTGGTGACACGAGTGGTGACACGAGTGGTGAAGGAGTGACACGAGTGGTGACACGAGTGGTGACACGAGTGGTGAAGGAGTGACACGAGTGGTGAAGGAGTGACACGAGTGTTGAAGGAGTGACACGAGTGGTGAAGGAGTGACACGAGTGTTGAAGGAGTGACACGAGTGTTGAAGGAGTGACACGAGTGGTGACACGAGTGTTGAAGGAGTGACACGAGTGGTGACACGAGTGGTGAAGGAGTGACACGAGTGGTGAAGGAGTGACACGAGTGGTGAAGGAGTGACACGAGTGTTGAAGGAGTGACACGAGTGTTGAAGGAGTGACACGAGTGTTGAAGGAGTGACACGAGTGTTGAAGGAGTGACACGAGTGGTGACACGAGTGGTGACACGAGTGGTGAAGGAGTGACACGAGTGTTGAAGGAGTGACACGAGTGGTGAAGGAGTGACACGAGTGGTGAAGGAGTGACACGAGTGTTGAAGGAGTGACACGAGTGTTGAAGGAGTGACACGAGTGGTGACACGAGTGTTGAAGGAGTGACACGAGTGGTGACACGAGTGGTGAAGGAGTGACACGAGTGGTGAAGGAGTGACACGAGTGGTGAAGGAGTGACACGAGTGTTGAAGGAGTGACACGAGTGTTGAAGGAGTGACACGAGTGGTGAAGGAGTGACACGAGTGTTGAAGGAGTGACACGAGTGGTGAAGGAGTGACACGAGTGTTGAAGGAGTGACACGAGTGTTGAAGGAGTGACACGAGTGGTGAAGGAGTGACACGAGTGTTGAAGGAGTGACACGAGTGTTGAAGGAGTGACACGAGTGGTGAAGGAGTGACACGAGTGTTGAAGGAGTGACACGAGTGGTGAAGGAGTGACACGAGTGTTGAAGGAGTGACACGAGTGTTGAAGGAGTGACACGAGTGGTGAAGGAGTGACACGAGTGGTGAAGGAGTGACACGAGTGTTGAAGGAGTGACACGAGTGTTGAAGGAGTGACACGAGTGGTGACACGAGTGTTGAAGGAGTGACACGAGTGGTGACACGAGTGTTGAAGGAGTGACACGAGTGGTGACACGAGTGGTGACACGAGTGGTGAAGGAGTGACACGAGTGGTGACACGAGTGTTGAAGGAGTGACACGAGTGGTGACACGAGTGGTGACACGAGTGGTGACACGAGTGGTGAAGGAGTGACACGAGTGGTGAAGGAGTGACACGAGTGTTGAAGGAGTGACACGAGTGGTGAAGGAGTGACACGAGTGTTGAAGGAGTGACACGAGTGTTGAAGGAGTGACACGAGTGTTGAAGGAGTGACACGAGTGTTGAAGGAGTGACACGAGTGGTGACACGAGTGTTGAAGGAGTGACACGAGTGGTGACACGAGTGGTGACACGAGTGGTGACACGAGTGGTGACACGAGTGGTGACACGAGTGGTGAAGGAGTGACACGAGTGGTGAAGGAGTGACACGAGTGTTGAAGGAGTGACACGAGTGGTGAAGGAGTGACACGAGTGTTGAAGGAGTGACACGAGTGTTGAAGGAGTGACACGAGTGGTGACACGAGTGTTGAAGGAGTGACACGAGTGGTGACACGAGTGTTGAAGGAGTGACACGAGTGGTGACACGAGTGGTGAAGGAGTGACACGAGTGGTGAAGGAGTGACACGAGTGTTGAAGGAGTGACACGAGTGTTGAAGGAGTGACACGAGTGGTGAAGGAGTGACACGAGTGTTGAAGGAGTGACACGAGTGTTGAAGGAGTGACACGAGTGGTGACACGAGTGGTGACACGAGTGGTGAAGGAGTGACACGAGTGGTGAAGGAGTGACACGAGTGTTGAAGGAGTGACACGAGTGGTGAAGGAGTGACACGAGTGTTGAAGGAGTGACACGAGTGGTGACACGAGTGTTGAAGGAGTGACACGAGTGGTGACACGAGTGGTGAAGGAGTGACACGAGTGGTGAAGGAGTGACACGAGTGGTGAAGGAGTGACACGAGTGTTGAAGGAGTGACACGAGTGTTGAAGGAGTGACACGAGTGGTGAAGGAGTGACACGAGTGTTGAAGGAGTGACACGAGTGGTGAAGGAGTGACACGAGTGGTGAAGGAGTGACACGAGTGTTGAAGGAGTGACACGAGCGTTGAAGGAGTGACACGAGTGGTGAAGGAGTGACACGAGTGTTGAAGGAGTGACACGAGTGGTGAAGGAGTGACACGAGTGTTGAAGGAGTGACACGAGTGTTGAAGGAGTGACACGAGTGGTGAAGGAGTGACACGAGTGGTGAAGGAGTGACACGAGTGGTGAAGGAGTGACACGAGTGTTGAAGGAGTGACACGAGTGGTGAAGGAGTGACACGAGTGGTGAAGGAGTGACACGAGTAGTGAAGGAGTGACACGAGTGTTGAAGGAGTGACACGAGTGTTGAAGGAGTGACACGAGTGTTGAAGGAGTGACACGAGTGTTGAAGGAGTGACACGAGTGGTGACACGAGTGTTGAAGGAGTGACACGAGTGTTGAAGGAGTGACACGAGTGTTGAAGGAGTGACACGAGTGTTGAAGGAGTGACACGAGTGTTGAAGGAGTGACACGAGTGGTGACACGAGTGGTGAAGGAGTGACACGAGTGTTGAAGGAGTGACACGAGTGGTGAAGGAGTGACACGAGTGTTGAAGGAGTGACACGAGTGTTGAAGGAGTGACACGAGTGTTGAAAGAGTGACACGAGTGTTGAAGGAGTGACACGAGTGTTGAAAGAGTGACACGAGTGTTGAAGGAGTGACACGAGTGTTGAAGGAGTGACACGAGTGGTGACACGAGTGGTGAAGGAGTGACACGAGTGTTGAAGGAGTGACACGAGTGGTGAAGGAGTGACACGAGTGTTGAAGGAGTGACACGAGTGTTGAAGGAGTGACACGAGTGTTGAAAGAGTGACACGAGTGTTGAAGGAGTGTTGAAGGAGTGACACGAGTGTTGAAGGAGTGTTGAAGGAGTGACACGAGTGTTGAAGGAGTGTTGAAGGAGTGACACGAGTGGTGACGCCTCCTCTGTTGCAGCCACGTTGACCAGCTACTCCGCTGACTCGGCGCTGGACGACGGACGCCGGCGAGCGGGCGAGGTCACCCGGGGCGGCGAGGTCACCCGGGGCGGCGAGGTCACCCGGGGCGGCGAGGTCACCCGGGGCGGCGAGGTCACCCGGGGCGGCGAGGTCACCCGGGGCGGCGAGGTCACCCGGGGCGGCGAGGTCACCCGGGGCGGCGAGGTCTGGGGTGACCCTGGTCGGCCCGGGGTGGCGTCCAGCTGCTCCGCCTCCATGGTGGCGGCAGCGAGCGCTAGCGACGGCTTCGGTTACCGAGGGCAGGAGAACATGGCCGCCTCCACCTACAGCCTCAACAAGCTGCACCCGGACTGGGGTCTGGACTCACAGCGTCTGTCTGGCTCCACCCACTCCATCCCACTGTGCCTCATGCCCCGCCCCAACTCTGTTGCAGGTGCATGCCACGCCCCTTTATTCTTTAAGTGACTGGTTTACAGTTTTAGTTACATGTTGATTTTTGTTCCTCTATGTTGCTCTTTGTTCCTCTATGTTTCTCTTTGTTCCTCTATGTTCCTCTTTGTTTCTCTTTGTTCCTCTATGTTGCTCTTTGTTCCTCTATGTTTCTCTTTGTTCCTCTATGTTCCTCTTTGTTTCTCTTTGTTCCTCTATGTTGCTCTTTGTTTCTCTTTGTTCCTCTATGTTGCTCTTTGTTCCTCTATGTTGCTCTTTGTTCCTCTATGTTTCTCTTTGTTCCTCTATGTTTCTCTTTGTTCCTCTATGTTCCTCTTTGTTTCTCTTTGTTCCTCTATGTTGCTCTTTGTTCCTCTATGTTGCTCTTTGTTCCTCTATGTTGCTCTTTGTTTCTCTTTGTTCCTCTATGTTGCTCTTTGTTCCTCTATGTTGCTCTTTGTTCCTCTATGTTTCTCTTTGTTCCTCTATGTTCCTCTTTGTTTCTCTTTGTTCCTCTATGTTGCTCTTTCTTCCTCTTTGTTCCTCTTTGTTTCTCTTTGTTGCTCTTTGTTTCTCTTTGTTTTTCTTTGTTTCTCTTTGTTTTTCTTTGTTCCTCTATGTTGCTCTTTCTTCCTCTTTGTTCCTCTTTGTTGCTCTTTGTTTCTCTTTGTTGCTCTTTGTTTCTCTTTGTTTCTCTTTGTTTTTTTTTGTTCCTCTATGTTGCTCTTTCTTCCTCTTTGTTGCTCTTTGTTTCTCTTTGTTTCTCTTTGTTTTTTTTTGTTCCTCTATGTTGCCCTTTGTTTCTCTTTGTTCCTCTATGTTGCTCTTTGTTTCTTTTTGTTCCTCTATATTGCTCTTTTTCTCTTTGTTGTTCTTTCTGCCTATTTGTTCCTCTATGTTGCTCTTTGTTCCTCTTTGTTTCTCTTTGTTCCTCTATGTTGCTCTTTGTTTCTCTATGTTGCTCTTTGTTTCTCTTTGTTCCTCTATGTTGCTCTTTGTTTCTCTTTGTTCCTCTATGTTGCTCTTTGTTTCTTTTTGTTCCTCTATATTGCTCTTTTTCTCTTTGTTGTTCTTTCTGCCTATTTGTTCCTCTATGTTGCTCTTTGTTCCTCTTTGTTTCTCTTTGTTCCTCTATGTTGCTCTTTGTTTCTCTATGTTGCTCTTTGTTTCTCTTTGTTCCTCTATGTTGCTCTTTGTTTCTCTTTGTTTATCTATGTTGCTCTTTGTTCCTCTATGTTGATCTTTGTTTCTCTATGTTGCTCTTTGTTCCTCTATGTTGATCTTTGTTCCTCTATGTTGCTCTTTGTTTCTCTTTGTTCCTCTATGTTGTTCTTTGTTTCTCTTTGTTGTTCTTTTTTATCTTTGTTGCTCTTTGTTCCTCAATGTTGCTCTTTGTTTCTCTTTGTTGTTCTTTGTTCCTCTATGTTGGTCTTTGTTTCTCTTTGTTCCTCTATGTTGCTCTTTGTTTCTTTTTGTTCCTCTATATTGCTCTTTTTCTCTTTGTTGTTCTTTCTGCCTATTTGTTCCTCTATGTTGCTCTTTGTTCCTCTTTGTTTCTCTTTGTTCCTCTATGTTGCTCTTTGTTTCTCTATGTTGCTCTTTGTTTCTCTTTGTTCCTCTATGTTGCTCTTTGTTTCTCTTTGTTTATCTATGTTGCTCTTTGTTCCTCTATGTTGCTCTTTGTTCCTCTATGTTGCTCTTTGTTCCTCTATGTTTCTCTTTGTTCCTCTGTGTTTCTCTTTGTTCCTCTATGTTCCTCTTTGTTTCTCTTTGTTCCTCTATGTTGCTCTTTGTTCCTCTATGTTGCTCTTTGTTCCTCTATGTTGCTCTTTGTTTCTCTTTGTTCCTCTATGTTGTTCTTTGTTTCTCTTTGTTGTTCTTTTTTATCTTTGTTGCTCTTTGTTCCTCAATGTTGCTCTTTGTTTCTCTTTGTTGTTCTTTGTTCCTCTATGTTGGTCTTTGTTTCTCTTTGTTCCTCTATGTTGCTCTTTGTTTCTTTTTGTTCCTCTATATTGCTCTTTTTCTCTTTGTTGTTCTTTCTGCCTATTTGTTCCTCTATGTTGCTCTTTGTTCCTCTTTGTTTCTCTTTGTTCCTCTATGTTGCTCTTTGTTTCTCTATGTTGCTCTTTGTTTCTCTTTGTTCCTCTATGTTGCTCTTTGTTTCTCTTTGTTTATCTATGTTGCTCTTTGTTCCTCTATGTTGCTCTTTGTTCCTCTATGTTGCTCTTTGTTCCTCTATGTTTCTCTTTGTTCCTCTGTGTTTCTCTTTGTTCCTCTATGTTCCTCTTTGTTTCTCTTTGTTCCTCTATGTTGCTCTTTGTTCCTCTATGTTGCTCTTTGTTCCTCTATGTTGCTCTTTGTTTCTCTTTGTTCCTCTATGTTGCTCTTTGTTCCTCTATGTTGCTCTTTGTTCCTCTATGTTTCTCTTTGTTCCTCTATGTTCCTCTTTGTTTCTCTTTGTTCCTCTATGTTGCTCTTTGTTCCTCTATGTTTTTCTTTGTTCCTCTATGTTCCTCTTTGTTTCTCTTTGTTCCTCTATGTTGCTCTTTGTTCCTCTATGTTGCTCTTTGTTCCTCTATGTTTCTCTTTGTTCCTCTATGTTCCTCTTTGTTTCTCTTTGTTCCTCTATGTTGCTCTTTCTTCCTCTTTGTTCCTCTTTGTTTCTCTTTGTTGCTCTTTGTTTCTCTTTGTTTTTCTTTGTTTCTCTTTGTTTTTCTTTGTTCCTCTATGTTGCTCTTTCTTCCTCTTTGTTCCTCTTTGTTGCTCTTTGTTTCTCTTTGTTGCTCTTTGTTTCTCTTTGTTTCTCTTTGTTTTTTTTTGTTCCTCTATGTTGCCCTTTGTTTCTCTTTGTTCCTCTATGTTGCTCTTTGTTTCTTTTTGTTCCTCTATATTGCTCTTTTTCTCTTTGTTGTTCTTTCTGCCTATTTGTTCCTCTATGTTGCTCTTTGTTCCTCTTTGTTTCTCTTTGTTCCTCTATGTTGCTCTTTGTTTCTCTATGTTGCTCTTTGTTTCTCTTTGTTTCTCTTTGTTCCTCTGTGTTTCTCTTTGTTCCTCTATGTTCCTCTTTGTTTCTCTTTGTTCCTCTATGTTGCTCTTTGTTCCTCTATGTTGCTCTTTGTTCCTCTATGTTGCTCTTTGTTTCTCTTTGTTCCTCTATGTTGCTCTTTGTTCCTCTATGTTGCTCTTTGTTTCTCTTTGTTCCTCTATGTTGTTCTTTGTTTCTCTTTGTTGTTCTTTTTTATCTTTGTTGCTCTTTGTTCCTCAATGTTGCTCTTTGTTTCTCTTTGTTGTTCTTTGTTCCTCTATGTTGGTCTTTGTTTCTCTTTGTTCCTCTATGTTGCTCTTTGTTTCTTTTTGTTCCTCTATATTGCTCTTTTTCTCTTTGTTGTTCTTTCTGCCTATTTGTTCCTCTATGTTGCTCTTTGTTCCTCTTTGTTTCTCTTTGTTCCTCTATGTTGCTCTTTGTTTCTCTATGTTGCTCTTTGTTTCTCTTTGTTCCTCTATGTTGCTCTTTGTTTCTCTTTGTTTATCTATGTTGCTCTTTGTTCCTCTATGTTGCTCTTTGTTCCTCTATGTTGCTCTTTGTTCCTCTATGTTTCTCTTTGTTCCTCTGTGTTTCTCTTTGTTCCTCTATGTTCCTCTTTGTTTCTCTTTGTTCCTCTATGTTGCTCTTTGTTCCTCTATGTTGCTCTTTGTTCCTCTATGTTGCTCTTTGTTTCTCTTTGTTCCTCTATGTTGCTCTTTGTTCCTCTATGTTGCTCTTTGTTCCTCTATGTTTCTCTTTGTTCCTCTATGTTCCTCTTTGTTTCTCTTTGTTCCTCTATGTTGCTCTTTGTTCCTCTATGTTTTTCTTTGTTCCTCTATGTTCCTCTTTGTTTCTCTTTGTTCCTCTATGTTGCTCTTTGTTCCTCTATGTTGCTCTTTGTTCCTCTATGTTTCTCTTTGTTCCTCTATGTTCCTCTTTGTTTCTCTTTGTTCCTCTATGTTGCTCTTTCTTCCTCTTTGTTCCTCTTTGTTTCTCTTTGTTGCTCTTTGTTTCTCTTTGTTTTTCTTTGTTTCTCTTTGTTTTTCTTTGTTCCTCTATGTTGCTCTTTCTTCCTCTTTGTTGCTCTTTGTTTCTCTTTGTTTCTCTTTGTTTTTTTTTGTTCCTCTATGTTGCCCTTTGTTTCTCTTTGTTCCTCTATGTTGCTCTTTGTTTCTTTTTGTTCCTCTATATTGCTCTTTTTCTCTTTGTTGTTCTTTCTGCCTATTTGTTCCTCTATGTTGCTCTTTGTTCCTCTTTGTTTCTCTTTGTTCCTCTATGTTGCTCTTTGTTTCTCTATGTTGCTCTTTGTTTCTCTTTGTTCCTCTATGTTGCTCTTTGTTTCTCTTTGTTCCTCTATGTTGCTCTTTGTTTCTTTTTGTTCCTCTATATTGCTCTTTTTCTCTTTGTTGTTCTTTCTGCCTATTTGTTCCTCTATGTTGCTCTTTGTTCCTCTTTGTTTCTCTTTGTTCCTCTATGTTGCTCTTTGTTTCTCTATGTTGCTCTTTGTTTCTCTTTGTTCCTCTATGTTGCTCTTTGTTTCTCTTTGTTTATCTATGTTGCTCTTTGTTCCTCTATGTTGCTCTTTGTTTCTCTTTGTTCCTCTATGTTGTTCTTTGTTTCTCTTTGTTGTTCTTTTTTATCTTTGTTGCTCTTTGTTCCTCAATGTTGCTCTTTGTTTCTCTTTGTTGTTCTTTGTTCCTCTATGTTGGTCTTTGTTCCTCTATGTTGCTCTTTGTTCCTCAATGTTGCTCTTTGTTTCACTATGTTGCTCTTTGTTGTTCTTTGTTCCTCTATGTTGCTCTTTGTTCCTCAATGTTGCTCTTTGTTTCACTATGTTGCTCTTTGTTGTTCTTTGTTCCTCTATCTTGGTCTTTGTTCCTCAATGTTGCTCTTTGTTCCACTATGTTGCTCTTTGTTGCTCTTTGTTCCTCTTTGTTCCACTATGTTGGTCTTTGTTCCTCTATGTTGCTCTTTGTTCCTCTATGTTGCTCTATGTTGCTCTTTGTTCCACTATGTTGGTCTTTCTTCCTCTATGTTGCTCTTTGTTCCTCAATGTTGCTCTTTGTTTCTCTTTGTTCCACTATGTTGGTCTTTCTTCCTCTATGTTGCTCTTTGTTCCTCTATGTTGCTCTTTGTTTCTCTTTGTTCCTCTATGTTGCTCTTTGTTTCTCTTTGTTCCTCTATGTTGCTCTTTGTTCCTCTATGTTGCTCTTTGTTCCTCTAAGTTGGTCTTTGTTTATCTTTGTTGTTCTTTGTTTCTCTTTGTTTATTTTTGTTGTTCTTTGTTTCTCTTTGTTTGTCTTTGATGCTCTTTTTTGCAAACAAACTATTTTCAATTTATTTATTTTTTCTATGTCTCTCACATGATTGGCTGAAAGTTTGATCGTTTCAATGTCAAATCTTCTCACATGATTCCATGGTTTTGAATCAAAGCCACCAGCTCTGCTCACCTGGAGGACCTGGCGTACCTGGACGAGCAGACCAGACTCGTGCCCTCCAGGACGTCGCTCCGGATGCCCCGACAGAATTCTGGGAGTCGAGCCCAGAAGGAAAACAGAGGTGAAGCAACATGTTCTCTGAAGTCCAGGTGTTTGATTTTCAACCGTCCGGTTCGTCCAGTTCGCTTCACGCCGTCGCTCAACCTGAAGCCGCTGCACTTCCACGTCCCGGGACTCTCGTCCGACTGGATGTTCGCCGGCCGCGACTGGCTCTTCCAGGAAGTGGACGCTTGTCTCCGGAGCGACGACCCGTCCTGCAACCGAGGCGTGGTCATCGTGGGGAACATGGGCTTCGGCAAGACGTCCATCATTGCACGTCTGGTGGCGCTCAGCTGCCACGGGCGCCGCACGTGTCCGAGCGCCGCGGCGAGCCAGACGATGCCCAAACGTGAGCCGAGCTTTTCTGCTGAGAAGAGAACGTTCGCTGACGCTTCTTCATCCTCAGAAGGTGCTTCGTTCTCCGGTGATTCCCCCGCCAGAGGAGACCCGCAGGAGGCTGGAGGGAGCTGTCCAGGGACTCCAGAGATGAAGAGGAGGCAGCAGGAGGCGCTCAGGAGGCTCGCAGCCCAGGTCCACCAATACACCTTGATGACCTTTGACCTCACCGTGCATTGAAGGTCGTCTTCGTGGCTGAGTCTTGTGATCGTGTCTCACAGGTGGTGTCGTACCATTTCTGCCAGGCCGACAACTGCCACACATGTTTGGTCCCTGAGTTCGTCCACAACATGGGAGCGACGTTGAGTGACAGCCCTCAACTGTCGGCATATCGCGACCTCCTGCGTCGCTCGCCGCAGCTGCAGAGCGCGCTCAGTCTGCGCTCCTGCATCCAGGACCCCAGCGCCGCCCTGCAGAGGGGCATCCTGGAGCCCCTGGAGGGTCTGTGTCGGGAGCGCAAGATTCACCTGGAGGGGGCGCTGATTTTACTGATCGACGGTCTGAACGAGGCGGAGTTTCATCGGCCGGACTACGGCGACACGCTGACCTCCTTCCTGTCCAAGAACATCCAGAAGTTTCCTCCGTGGTTGAAGGTCGTGACGACTGTCAGGAGCACACAGCAGGTGACGACGTGTAATACTCGAGTCATAATCAATACTCACATTAATACTCGAGTCATAATCAATACTCACATTAATACTCGAGTCATAATCAATATTCACTGTAATACTCGAGTCATAATCAATACTCACAGTAATACTCGAGTCATAATCAATACTCACAGAAATACTTGACTCCTAATCAATACTCATAGTAATACTCGAGTCCTAATCAATACTCATAGCAATACTCAAGTCATAATCAATACCCACAGTAATACTCGAGTCATAATCAATACTCACAGTAATACTCAAGACATAATCAATATTCACAGTAATACTCGAGTCATGATCAGTACTCACAGTAATACTTGAGTCATAATCAATACTCACAGTAATACTCGAGTCATAATCAATACTCACAGAAATACTCGAGTCATAATCAATACTCATAGTAATACTCGAGTCATAATCAATACTCACAGTAATACTCGAGTCATTATCAATACTCACAGTAATACTCAAGACATAATCAATATTCACAGTAATACTCGAGTCATGATCAGTACTCACAGTAATACTCGAGTCATAATCAATACTCACAGTAATACTCGAGTCATAATCAATACTCACAGAAATACTCGAGTCCTAATCAATACTCATAGTAATACTCGAGTCATAATCAATACTCACAGTAATACTCGAGTCATAATCAATACTCACAGTAATACTCAAGACATAATCAATACTCACAGAAATACTCAAGTCCTAATCAATACTCATAGTAATACTCGAGTCCTAATCAATACTCACAGAAATACTCGAGTCATAATCAATACTCATAGTAATACTCGAGTCATAATCAATACTCACAGTAATACTCGAGTCATTATCAATACTCACAGTAATACTCAAGACATAATCAATATTCACAGTAATACTCGAGTCATGATCAGTACTCACAGTAATACTCGAGTCATAATCAATACTCACAGTAATACTCGAGTCATAATCAATACTCACAGAAATACTCAAGTCCTAATCAATACTCATAGTAATACTCGAGTCATAATCAATACTCACAGTAATACTCGAGTCATAATCAATACTCACAGTAATACTCAAGACATAATCAATACTCACAGAAATACTCAAATCCTAATCAATACTCATAGTAATACTCGAGTCCTAATCAATACTGATAGTAATACTTGAGTCATAATCAATACTCACAGTAATACTCGAGTCATAATCAATACTCACAGTAATACTCAAGACATAATCAATATTCACAGTAATACTCAAGTCATAATCAGAACTCACAGTAATACTCGAGTCATAATCAATACTCACAGTAATACTCGAGTCATAATCAATACTCACAGAAATACTTGAGTCCTAATCAATACTCATAGTAATATACTCGAGTCATAATCAATACTCACAGTAATACTTGAGTCATAGTCAATACTCAGAAATACTTGAGTCATAATAAATACTCACAGTAATATTCAAGACATAATCAATACTCACAGAAATACTCAAGTCCTAATCAATACTCATAGTAATACTCGAGTCATAATCAATACTCACAGTAATACTCAAGACATAATCAATACTCACAGAAATACTCAAGACATAATCAATACTCACAGAAATACTCGAGTCCTAATCAATACTCACAGTAATACTCGAGTCATAATCAATACTCACAGTAATACTCGAGACATAATCAATACTCACAGTAATACTGGAGACATAATCAATACTCACAGTAGTACTCGAGTCATAATCAATACTCAGTAATACTCAAGTCATAATCAATACTCACAGTAATAGTCGAGTCATAATCAATACTCACAGTAATACTCGAGTCATAATCAATATTCACTGTAATACTCGAGTCATAATCAATACTCACAGTAATACTCGAGTCATAATCAATACTCACAGTAATACTCGAGTCATAATCAATACTCACAGAAATACTTGACTCCTAATCAATACTCATAGTAATACTCGAGTCATAATCAATACTCATAGCAATACTCGAGTCATAATCAATACCCACAGTAATACTCGAGTCATAATCAATACTCACAGTAATACTCGAGTCATAATCAATACTCACAGTAATACTCGAGTCATAATCAATACTCACAGAAATACTCGAGTCATAATCAATACTCACAGTAATACTCGAGTCATTATCAATACTCACAGTAATACTCAAGACATAATCAATATTCACAGTAATACTCGAGTCATGATCAGTACTCAAAGTAATACTCGAGTCATAATCAATACTCATAGTAATACTCGAGTCATAATCAATACTCACAGTAATACTCGAGTCATAATCAATACTCACAGTAATACTCAAGACATAATCAATACTCACAGAAATACTCAAGTCTTAATCAATACTCATAGTAATACTCGAGTCCTAATCAATACTGATAGTAATACTCGAGTCATAATCAATACTCACAGTAATACTCGAGTCATAATCAATACTCACAGTAATACTCGAGTCATAATCAATACTCACAGTAATACTCGAGTCATAATCAATACTCACAGAAATACTCGAGTCCTAATCAATACTCAGAAATACTTGAGTCATAATAAATACTCACAGTAATATTCAAGACATAATCAATACTCACAGAAATACTCGAGTCCTAATCAATACTCATAGTAATACTCGAGTCATAATCAATACTCACAGTAATACTCAAGACATAATCAATACTCACAGAAATTCTCAAGACATAATCAATACTCACAGAAATACTCGAGTCATAATCAATACCCACTGTAATACTCGAGTCATAATCAATACTCACAGTAATACTCGAGTCATAATCAATACTCACAGTAATACTCGAGACATAATCAATACTCACAGTAATACTGGAGACATAATCAATACTCACAGTAATACTCGAGTCATAATCAATACTCACAGTAATACTCAAGTCATAATCAATACTCACAGTAATACTCGAGTCATAATCAATACTCACAGTAATACTCGAGTCATAATCAATACTTACAGTAATACTCAAGACATAATCAATACTCACAGAAATACTCAAGTCCTAATCAATACTCATAGTAATACTCGAGTCATAATCAATACTCACAGTAATACTCAAGACATAATCGATACTCACAGAAAAACTCAAGTCCTAATCAATACTCACAATAATACTCGAGTCATAATCAATACTCACAGTAATACTCGAGTCATAATCAATACTCACAGTAATACTCGAGACATAATCAATACTCACAGTAATACTGGAGACATAATCAATACTCACAGTAATACTCAAGACATAATCAATACTCACAGTAATACTCAAGACATAATCAACACTCACAGTAATACTCGAGTCATTATCAGTACTCACAGTAATACTCGAGTCATAATCAATACTCACAGTAATACTCGAGTCATAATCAATACTCACAGTAATACTCAAGACATAATCAATACTCACAGTAATACTTGAGTCATAATCAATACTCACAGTAATACTCAAGTCATAATCAATACTCACAGTAATACTCGAGTCATAATCAATACTCACAGTAATACTCGAGTCATAATCAATACTCCCAGTAATACTCGAGTCATAATCAATACTCCCAGTAATACTCGAGTCATAATCAATACTCACAGTAATACTCGAGACATAATCAATACTCACAGTAATACTGGAGACATAATCAATACTCACAGTAATACTCGAGACATAATCAATACTCACAGTAATACTCAAGACATAATCAATACTCACAGTAATACTCGAGTCATAATCAATACTCACAGTAATACTCGAGTCATAATCAATACTCACAGTAATACCCAAGACATAATCAATACTCACAGTAATACTCGAGACATAATCAATACTCACAGTAATACTCAAGACATAATCAATACTCACAGTAATACTCGAGTCATAATCAATACTCACAGTAATACTCGAGTCATAATCAATACTCACAGTAATACTCGAGTCATAATCAATACTCACAGTAATACTCAAGACATAATCAATACTCACAGTAATACTCGAGTCATAATCAATACTCACAGTAATACTGGAGTCATAATCAATACTCACAGTAATACTCGAGTCATAATCAATACTCACAGAAATACTTGAGTCCTAATCAATACTCATAGTAATATACTCGAGTCATAATCAATACTCACAGTAATACTCGAGTCATAATCAATACTCACAGTAATACTCAAGACATAATCAATACTCACAGTAATACTCGAGTCATAATCAATACTCACAGTAATACTCGAGTCATAATCAATACTCACAGTAATACTCAAGACATAATCAATACTCACAGTAATACTTGAGTCATAATCAATACTCACAGTAATACTCGAGACATAATCAATACTCACAGTAATACTCAAGACATAATCAATACTCACAGTAATACTCGAGTCATAATCAATACTCCCAGTAATACTCGAGTCATAATCAATACTCACAGTAATACTCGAGTCATAATCAATACTCACAGTAATACTCAAGACATAATCAATACTCACAGTAATACTCGAGTCATAATCAATACTCACAGTAATACTCGAGTCATAATCAATACTCACAGTAATACTCGAGTCATAATCAATACTCACAGTAATACTCGAGTCATAATCAATACTCACAGTAATACTCGAGTCATAATCAATACTCACAGTAATACTCAAGACATAATCAATACTCACAGTAATACTCGAGTCATAATCAATACTCACAGTAATACTCGAGTCATAATCAATACTCACAGTAATACTCGAGTCATAATCAATACTCACAGTAATGTTGTTGCAGGACATCACGCGCTCGCTTCCCTTCCGTCACATCTCTCTGGACCAGCTGGACGAGAACGGAGCCATCGATCAGGACCTGGAGGTAACGTGAGTCTGGTTCTTGGGAGCTTTCTGCTCATACCTGGTTGTTGTGCAGAGTTACCTGATGACGCGCATCAACAGCAGCGCAGAGATCCAGAGCAACATGTCGCTTAGCAACGGTCGCCTAGACAACACGGCCATCGTCAAGCTGGTGACTCACCTGAAGAGTCTGAGCCGAGGGTCCTACCTGTACCTGGAGCTCACCCTGGACCTGATCCAGGCGGGCTTCCTGGTGCTCAAGAGCTCCAGCTTCAAGGTACGCCGCCGCCGCCGTGACCAAGGCAGGCGCTGAACTCTTGTTGCCGTGGTTACAGGTGGTCCCCGTCAGTCTGGCCGAGGTTTACCTGCTGCAGCTCAACATGCGTTTCCCGACTCAGTCGTCGTTCCAGAGAGTTCTGCCGCTGCTCAACGTCGCCGTGGCAACGCTGCACCCGCTGAGCGACCAGCAGGTAAAGACTCCGCCCACTTCCTGTCGCCGCGTTTCCTGGAGTTGATTATGTTTCAATTATTCAAACTTTTCTATTTCACTAGCACAATAACTTAGTATCATGTTATTATTAGTGACTATTACTATTGTTACTTGGAATAGAATATAGTCTTAAATGTACAAGGTCAAATAAATCAATGTTATTACGTGAGTTATTACATGTATAAGAACAAACGTGTGTCTGTTATTACATGTATAAGAACAAACGTGTGTCTGTTATTACATGTATAAGAACAAACGTGTGTCTGTTATTACATGTATAAGAACAAACGTGTGTCTGTTATTACATGTATAAGAACAAACGTGTGTCTGTTATTACATGTATAAGAACAAACGTGTGTCTGTTATTACATGTATAAGAACAAACGTGTGTCTGTTATTACATGTATAAGAACAAACGTGTGTCTGTTATTACATGTATAAGAACAAACGTGTGTCTGTTATTACATGTATAAGAACAAACGTGTGTCTGTTATTACATGTATAAGAACAAACGTGTGTACACAGTTGTTCGAGGTCGTGAACTCTGCAGCTCTGCTCGGAGGATCGATGACGTGGAGTGAGTTCGTTCAACGTCTCGATCAACTCTCGTCGTTTCTGCTGCGACGCTCTGACGGAACACGTATGTTGAACCACACGTCCTTCAGGGAGTGGCTCGTCTGGAGGGAGGACGGGCAGGACGAGCGCTTCCTCTGTGACCCTAGGTACGTCTGACCTCTGACCCCGAGACTCGCTGACCCCCAGTACACCTGAACTCTGACCCCCGGTGTGTCTGACCTCTGACCCAGAGACTTGCTGACCCCCAGTACATCTGTCCTCTGACCCTGAGACTCGCTGACCCCCAGTACATCTGTCCTCTGACCCTGAGACTCGCTGACCCCCAGTACATCTGACCTCTGACCTTGAGACTCGCTGACCCCCAGTACATCTGACCTCTGACCCTGAGACTCGCTGACCCCCAGTACATCTGTCCTCTGACCCTGAGACTCGCTGACCCCCAGTACATCTGTCATCTGACCCTGAGACTCGCTGACCCCGAGTACATCTGTCCTCTGACCCCCGGTGTGTCTGACCTCTGACCCAAAGACTTGCTGACCCCCAGTACATCTGTCATCTGACCCTGAGACTCGCTGACCCCCAGTACATCTGACCTCTGACCTTGAGACTCGCTGACCCCCAGTACATCTGTCCTCTGACCCTGAGACTCGCTGACCCCCAGTACATCTGACCTCTGACCTTGAGACTCGCTGACCCCCAGTACATCTGTCATCTGACCCTGAGACTCGCTGACCCCCAGTACATCTGTCCTCTGACCCTGAGACTCGCTGACCCCCAGTACATCTGTCCTCTGACCCTGAGACTCGCTGACCCCCAGTACATCTGTCATCTGACCCTGAGACTCGCTGACCCCCAGTACATCTGTCCTCTGACCCCCGGTGTGTCTGACCTCTGACCCAAAGACTTGCTGACCCCCAGTACATCTGTCATCTGACCCTGAGACTCGCTGACCCCCAGTACATCTGTCCTCTGACCCTGAGACTCGCTGACCCCCAGTACATCTGACCTCTGACCTTGAGACTCGCTGACCCCCAGTACATCTGTCCTCTGACCCTGAGACTCGCTGACCCCCAGTACATCTGACCTCTGACCTTGAGACTCGCTGATCCCCGGCACGTCTGACCCCTGACCCCTGGTACGTCTGACCCTACACCTGGTGTGTTGCAGGAGTGGACACACACTGCTGGCCTTCTGGCTCTGCAGGCAAGACAGGAAGTTGAACCGACAACAGACTCTGGAGCTCAGTCATCATATCCTCAAGGCTCACATCTACAAGGTGTGTTTGAACTCAATACTCTCTTCTTTGACTGTCATAATGTTTCATTTAGTTCATAAATGTATCTTGTTTCATATTGTGTTGTTATTATTATTATGTTGTTGTTATTATATTTTAATATTCTGTTCATGTATTTCTTATGTTAGTATGTTATGTCTTTATACGCTCAAATACTTACTATTGTTATTATTATTATTGTTTTTATTGTTATTATTATTGTTGTTTTTGTTATTATTGTTATGACTTTTCTGATCTAATTCCAATAATTTTGAAATCAATCAAATCCAAACATACTTGTGTTTCAGGGACTCAGTAAGAAATTAGGAGTTTCTTCGTCCGTGCTTCAGGGTCTGTGGTTGTCGTACAGTACTGACAGTGTGAGTGGAGCGTTGACCTCACTGAGGAACCTCTACACACCCAACATCAAGGTACACACAACACTGCACACCCAACATCAAGGTACACACAACACTGCACACCCAACATCAAGGTACACACAACACTGCACACCCAACATCAAGGTACACACAACACTGCACACCCAACATCAAGGTACACACAACACTGCACACCCAACATCAAGGTACACACAACACTGCACACCCAACATCAAGGTACACACAGCACTGCACACCCAACATCAAGGTACACACAACACTGCACACCCAACATCAAGGTACACACAACACTGCACACCCAACATCAAGGTACACACAACACTGCACACCCAACATCAAGGTACACACAACACTGCACACCCAACATCAAGGTACACACAACACTGCACACCCAACATCAAGGTACACACAACACTGCACACCCAACATCAAGGTACACACAGCACTGCACACCCAACATCAAGGTACACACAACACTGCACACCCAACATCAAGGTACACACAACACTGCACACCCAACATCAAGGTACACACAACACTGCACACCCAACATCAAGGTACACACAACACTGCACACCCAACATCAAGGTACACACAACACTGCACACCCAACATCAAGGTACACACAACACTGCACACCCAACATCAAGGTACACACAACACTGCACACCCAACATCAAGGTACACACAGCACTGCACAACCAACATCAAGGTACACACAACACTGCACACCCAACATCAAGGTACACACAACACTGCACACCCAACATCAAGGTACACACAACACTGCACACCCAACATCAAGGTACACACAACACTGCACACCCAACATCAAGGTACACACAACACTGCACACCCAACATCAAGGTACACACAACACTGCACACCCAACATCAAGGTACACACAGCACTGCACACCCAACATCAAGGTACACACAACACTGCACACCCAACATCAAGGTACACACAGCACTGCACACCCAACATCAAGGTACACACAACACTGCACACCCAACATCAAGGTACACACAACACTGCACACCCAACATCAAGGTACACACAACACTGCACACCCAACATCAAGGTACACACAACACTGCACACCCAACATCAAGGTACACACAACAGTACACACTCAACATCAAGGTACACACAACAGTACGCACTCAACATCAAGGTACACACAACAGTACGCACTCAACATCAAGGTACACACAACAGTACGCACTCAACATCAAGGTACACACAACAGTACGCACTCAACATCAAGGTACACACAACAGTACGCACTCAACATCAAGGTACACACAACAGTACGCACTCAACATCAAGGTACACACAACAGTACGCACTCAACATCAAGGTACACACAACAGTACGCACTCAACATCAAGGTACACACAACACTGCGCACCCAACATCAAGGTACACACAACAGTACACACTCAACATCAAGGTACACACAACAGTACACACTCAACATCAAGGTACACACAACAGTACACACTCAACATCAAGGTACACACAACAGTACACACTCAACATCAAGGTTCACACAACAGTACACACTCAACATCAAGGTTCACACAACAGTACGCACTCAACATCAAGGTACACACAACACTACGCACTCAACATCAAGGTACACACAACAGTACGCACTCAACATCAAGGTTCACACAACAGTACGCACTCAACATCAAGGTACACACAACAGTACGCACTCAACATCAAGGTACACACAACAGTACGAACTCAACATCAAGGTACACACAACAGTACGCACTCAACATCAAGGTACACAAAACAGTACATACTCAACATCAAGGTTCACACAACAGTACACACTCAACATCAAGGTACACACAACAGTACACACTCAACATCAAGGTACACACAACAGTACACACTCAACATCAAGGTACACACAACAGTACGCACTCAACATCAAGGTACACACAACAGTACGCACTCAACATCAAGGTACACACAACAGTACGCACTCAACATCAAGGTACACACAACAGTACGCACTCAACATCAAGGTACACACAACAGTACGCACTCAACATCAAGGTACACACAACAGTACGCACTCAACATCAAGGTACACACAACAGTACGCACTCAACATCAAGGTACACACAACAGTACGCACTCAACATCAAGGTACACACAACAGTACGCACTCAACATCAAGGTACACACAACCGTACGCACTCAACATCAAGGTACACACAACAGTACACACTCAACATCAAGGTACACACAACAGTACGCACTCAACATCAAGGTACACACAACAGTACGCACTCAACATCAAGGTACACACAACAGTACGCACTCAACATCAAGGTACACACAACAGTACGCACTCAACATCAAGGTACACACAACAGTACACACTCATCATCAAGGTACACACAACAGTACACACTCAACATCAAGGTACACACAACAGTACGCACTCAACATCAAGGTACACACAACAGTACACACTCAACATCAAGGTACACACAACAGTACGCACTTCTGTCCCACAGGTGAGTCGTCTGCTCATCATGGGCGGGGCTGACGTGGATCAGCGCACAGACGTGCTCAACAGCGCCCCCCTGCTGTGCGTACACGCTCACCTGGGTCACCTGGACGCCGTGGCTCTGCTGTTGGACCACGGAGCTCAGGTGAGTCGACCCAAACTTCACTTTTCTGACCCTGACCTGAGACCCTAACGTGGCGTGTGCAGGTCGACGGCAGGTCACATGACGGCCAGACCGCGCTGGGATTGGCCGCCTCGGCCGGACACATGGACGTGGTCAGCATGTTGATCCAGCACCGAGCGAAGGTAGGAACTCTCACTGACTTCCTGTCAGCGCCCCCTTGTGGAGACTTTTTATCTTTCACCCTGAAATATGAGAAAAACATTGATTTAATATAAACGAAAATAAACATTAACTAAATACATTGAACACAATAACATCTGGTAATAGTTCAAATAAAAGTAATACATATGATGAACGTTCTTCTGAACCGTCACTGACGTGTTCGCTCAGGTGGGTCACGTGGACAGCTCCGGCAGGTGTGTCCTGGTTCACGCGGCTCAGCGGGGCCACCTACAGGTGCTGCGCTTCCTGCTCAAGCACACGGTGGAGTGGAACTGCAGTACCTGCTGCGGACAGAGGGGGGCGAGCCGGAGCCAGGCGGTGCAGCAGGCCTTGATCGCGGCCGCGGGCGCAGGACACGCTGAGGTGAGCAACACGCCATCGAACACGCCATCGAACACGCCATCGAACACGCCATCGAACACGTCATCGAACACGCCATCGAACACGCCATCGAACACGCCATCGAACACGTCATCGAACACGCCATCGAACACGCCATCGAACACGCCATCGAACACGCCATCGAACACGCCATCGAACACGCCATCGAACACGCCATCGAACACGCCATCGAACACGCCATCGAACACGCCATCGAACACGCCATCGAACACGCCATCGAACACGCCATCGAACACGCCATCGAACACGCCATCGAACACGCCATCGAACACGCCATCGAACACGCCATCGAACACGCCATCGAACACGCCATCGAACACGCCATCGAACACGCCATCGAACACGCCATCGAACACGCCATCGAACACGCCATCGAACACGCCATCGAACACGCCATCGAACACGTCATCGAACACGTCATCGAACACGCCATCGAACACGCCATCGAACACGCCATCGAACACGCCATCGAACACGCCATCGAACACGCCATCGAACACGCCATCGAACACGTCATCGAACACGTCATCGAACACGCCATCGAACACGCCATCGAACACGCCATCGAACACGCCATCGAACACGCCATCGAACACGCCATCGAACACGCCATCGAACACGCCATCGAACACGCCATCGAACACGCCATCGAACACGCCATCGAACACGCCATCGAACACGCCATCGAACACGCCATCGAACACGCCATCGAACACGCCATCGAACACGCCATCGAACACGCCATCGAACACGTCATCGAACACGCCATCGAACACGCCATCGAACACGCCATCGAACACGCCATCGAACACGCCATCGAACACGCCATCGAACACGCCATCGAACACGCCATCGAACACGCCATCGAACACGCCATCGAACACGCCATCGAACACGTCATCGAACACGCCATCGAACACGCCATCGAACACGCCATCGAACACGCCATCGAACACGTCATCGAACACGTCATCGAACACGGCATCGAACACGCCATCGAACACGCCATCGAACACGCCATCGAACACGCCATCGAACACGCCATCGAACACGCCATCGAACACGCCATCGAACACGTCATCGAACACGCCATCGAACACGCCATCGAACACGCCATCGAACACGCCATCGAACACGCCATCGAACACGCCATCGAACACGCCATCGAACACGCCATCGAACACGCCATCGAACACGCCATCGAACACGCCATCGAACACGCCATCGAACACGCCATCGAACACGCCATCGAACACGCCATCGAACACGCCATCGAACACGCCATCGAACACGTCATCGAACACGCCATCGAACACGCCATCGAACACGCCATCGAACACGCCATCGAACACGCCATCGAACACGCCATCGAACACGCCATCGAACACGCCATCGAACACGTCATCGAACACGCCATCGAACACGCCATCGAACACGTCATCGAACACGTCATCGAACACGCCATCGAACACGCCATCGAACACGCCATCGAACACGTCATCGAACACGTCATCGAACACGTCATCGAACACGTCATCGAACACGCCATCGAACACGCCATCGAACACGCCATCGAACACGCCATCGAACACGTCATTAATGAACACGCCATCGAACACGTCATTAATGAACACGTCATCGAACACGTCATTAATGAACACGTCATCGAACACGTCATCGAACACGTCATCGAACACGTCATTAATGAACACGTCATCGAACACGTCATCGAACACGTCATCGAACACGTCATCGAACACGTCATCGAACACGTCATTAATGAACACGCCATCGAACACGTCATCGAACACGTCATTAATGAACACGTCATCGAACACGTCATCGAACACGTCATTAATGAACACGCCATCGAACACGTCATCGAACACGTCATTAATGAACACGCCATCGAACACGTCATCGAACACGTCATTAATGAACACGTCATCGAACACGTCATCGAACACGTCATCGAACACGTCATCGAACACGTCATCGAACATGTCATTAATGAACACGCCATCGAACACGTCATCGAACACGTCATCGAACACGTCATTAATGAACACGTGTGTCTGTAGATGGTCTTGTATCTGCTGGATCGTCCTGAGGACGAGCAGAGGGAGGAGGAGAAGGTTGAGGTCGACACTGCAGACAGTCTTTGGGGAGAGACAGGTGCGTCTCCCTCTAGTGGTGAAAAAAACAACTACATGTTACATTAGAATATTATTTGAAGTATCATTTAATTGAGTCTTGATTGAATGAATGTTTTTACACGTAATACAGTAAATGTCAAGTGAATAAATACTTCATGACTGACAGCATGTGATCCATTACTGTTGAAAACAACATGAAACAGAAATGATTCAACATGATTGATCCTGTCAGCGCTGACGTCAGCAGCAGCAGGAGGAAGGTTGTCGGTGTGTCGCCTGTTGCTGCAGCACAGAGCTGCCCTCGAGCAACACAGCAGAGCCGGAGTCAAACCCATGATCAGCGCCGTGAAGAGAGGAAACACTGAGGTGAGGGTTAGGGTTAGTGACTCACTGTGACTCACTGTGACTCACTGTGACTCACTGTGACTCACTGTGACTCACTGTGACTCACTGTGACTCACTGTGACTCACTGTGACTCGTGTGACTCGTGTGACTCACTGTGACTCACTGTGACTCACTGTGACTCACTGTGACTCACTGTGACTCACTGTGACTCACTGTGACTCACTGTGACTCGTGTGACTCACTGTGACTCACTGTGACTCGTGTGACTCACTGTGACTCACTGTGACTCACTGTGACTCGTGTGACTCACTGTGACTCACTGTGACTCGTGTGACTCACTGTGACTCACTGTGACTCACTGTGACTCGTGTGACTCGTGTGACTCACTGTGACTCGTGTGACTCACTGTGACTCGTGTGACTCAGTGACTCGTGTGACTCGAGTGACTCGTGTGACTCAGTGACTCGTGTGACTCAGTGACTCAGTGACTCAGTGACTCAGTGACTCAGTGACTGGACTCCTCAGGTGCTGCAGCTGCTGCTCACTCACGGCGCTGACATCAACACCACGGACCCTCAAGGCAGGACTGCTCTGATGACGGCGTCCTCTGAGGGTCATGTGACGGCGGCTCGGCTGCTGCTGGATCGCGGTAAAGATTCTTTTGAAAACATTGTAAACGGAAACATTTGAGTGAATTGAACTTGAGTTCTGATGGACTTCAGGAGCTTCTCTGGACCGGACCGACCGTGAGGGTCTGACCGCCCTGAGCTGGGCGTGTCTGAAGGGTCAGCTGGTGCTGGTGCAGGAGCTGGTGCGGCGAGGAGCCTCCACCTCGCACGCCGACCGCAGCGGCCGCACGCCTCTGGACCTGGCGGCCTTCAGGGGCGACCCGGGAGTGGTGAGACCCCACACACCTCGCTCCAGACCCGGACTCACACCTGTGTGCAGGTGCAGCACCTGGTGGATCACGGCGCTTCCGTGGAGCACGTGGACTGCA
The DNA here is from genome assembly GCF_982586985.1 of Callionymus lyra. Lineage (NCBI taxonomy): Eukaryota > Metazoa > Chordata > Actinopteri > Syngnathiformes > Callionymidae > Callionymus > Callionymus lyra. Next base: position 48,741 of record NW_028258672.1, read on the forward strand.
GCGGCATGAGACCCCTGGACCGAGCGGTGGGCTGCAGGAACACCACCACCGTCATCGCACTGCTGAAGAAGGGAGCGAAGATCGGTGAGAGACACACACATGATAGACACACACATGATAGAGACACACACATGAGACACACACATCATAGACACACACATGATAGAGACACACACATGAGACACACACATGATAGAGACACACACACACACACATGATAGACACATGATAGAGACACACACATGAGACACACACATGATAGAGACACACACACACACACATGATAGACACACACATGAGACACACACATTATAGAGACACACACACACACACATGATAGACACACATGATAGAGACACACACACACACACACATGAGAGACACACACATGATAGACACACACATGAGACACACACATGATAGAGACACACACACACACATGATAGACACACACATGATAGACACACACATGATAGAGACACACACACACACACATGATAGACACACACATGATAGACACACACATGAGACACACACATGATAGAGACACACACACACACATGATAGACACACACATGAGACACACACATGATAGAGACACACACACACACACATGAGAGACACACACATGATAGACACACACATGAGACACACACATGATAGAGACACACACACACACATGATAGACACACACATCATAGACACACACATGAAAGACACACACATGAGAGACACACACATGATAGACACACACATGAGAGACACACACATGATAGACACACACATCATAGACACACACATGATAGACACACACATCATAGACACACACATGATAGACACACACATGATAGAAACACACATGAGAGACACACACATCATAGACACACACATGATAGACACACACATGAGAGACACACACATGAGAGACACACACATCATAGACCCACACATGATAGACACACACATGAGAGACACACACATGAGAGACACACACATCATAGACACACACATGATAGACACACACATGAGAGACACACACATGATAGACACACACATGAGACACACACATGAGACACACACATGATAGACACGCACATGAGAGACACACATGATAGACACGCACATGAGAGACACACACATGAGACACACATGATAGACACGCACATGATAGACACGCACATGAGAGACACACACATGAAAGACACACACATGAGAGACACACATGATAGACACGCAAATGAGAGACATGCACATGAGAGACACACACATGAGAGACGCACACATGAGAGACACACATGATAGACACGCACATGAGAGACATGCACATGAGAGACACACACATGAGAGACACACACGAGACACACACATGATAGACACGCACATGAGAGACACGCACATGATAGACACACACATGATAGACACACACATGAGACACACACATGAGAGGCACACACGAGAGACACACACATGAGAGGCACACACATGATAGACACACACATGAGAGACACACACATTTGAGACACACACATGAGAGACACACACATTATAGACACACACATCATAGACACACACATGATAGACACACACATGAGAGACACACACATGATAGACACACACATGAGAGACACACACATGATAGACACACACATCATAGACACACACATGATAGACACACACATCATAGACACACACATGATAGACACACACATGATAGAAACACACATGAGAGACACACACATCATAGACACACACATGATAGACACACACATGAAAGACACACACATGAGAGACACACATGATAGACACGCACATGAGAGACATGCACATGAGAGACACACACATGAGAGACACACACATGAGAGACACACATGATAGACACGCACATGAGAGACATGCACATGAGAGACACACACATGAGAGACACACACATGAGACACACACATGATAGACACACACATGAGAGACACGCACATGAGAGACACGCACATGATAGACACGCACATGAGAGACACGCACATGAGAGACACACATGAGAGACACACATGATAGATACACACATGATAGACACGCACATGAGAGACACACACATGAGAGACACACACATGAGAGACACATACATGAGACACACACATGAGACACACACATGAGAGACACACACATGAGACACACACATGAGAGACACATACATGATAGACACACAAATGAGACACACACATGAGAGACACACACATCATAGACACACACATGATAGACACACACATGAGAGACACACACATCATAGACACACACATGAGAGACACACACATGAGAGACACACACATGAGAGACACACACATGATAGACACACACATGAGACACACACATGATAGACACGCACATGAGAGACACACACATGAGACACACACATGAGAGACACACACATGATAGACACACACATGAGAGACACACATGATAGACACACACATGAGAGACACGCACATGAGAGACACACACATGAGAGACACACACATGAGAGACACACACATGAGAGACACGCACATGAGAGACACGCACATGAGAGACACGCACATGAGAGACACGCACATGAGAGACACGCACATGAGAGACACACGCATGAGAGACACACGCATGAGAGACACACACATGATAGACACACACATGAGAGACACGCACATGAGAGACACGCACATGATAGACACGCACATGAGAGACACGCACATGAGAGAGACGCACATGAGAGACACACATGATAGACACACACATGATAGACACACACATGATAGACACGCACATGAGAGACACACACATGAGACACACACACATGAGAGACACACACATGAGAGACACACACATGAGAGACACACACATGAGAGACACACACATGAGAGACACACACATGAGAGACACACATGAGAGACACACACATGAGAGACACACATGAGAGACACACACATGAGAGACACATACATGATAGACACACAAATGAGACACACACATGAGAGAAACACACATGAGACACACACATGAGAGACACACACATGAGAGACACACATGATAGACACACACATGATAGACACGCACATGATAGAAACACACATGAGAGACACATACATGATAGACACACAAATGAGACACACACATGAGACACACACATGAGAGACACACACATGAGACACACACATGAGAGACACACATGATAGACACACACATGATAGACACGCACATAAGAGAGACACACACATGAGACCTCAGAGCTGTGTGACAACACACCTGTGTGTGTGGGGGTGTGTGTGTGTGTGTGTGTGTGTGTGTGTGTGCGTTTGTGTGTGTGTGAGCAGGACCAGCCACCTGGGCCATGGCCACCTCCAAACCCGACATTCTGATGGTTCTGCTGAGCAAACTGATCCAGGAAGGAGACAAACTGTACAAGGTAACAAAACAGACACACAAGCTTGATCACACACAAAGACAAGCACACAAACTCAAACACACACACTTACTGTGCACATGTCCACACACAGACTCATAAAAACACACGCGCACAAACATACTCTCACATGTACACACAAACACACACAAACTTGCTTGCTTGTGTCCATCGAGTCGATGATAACGTTCACTTCTATCTACAGTTGGTTGAAGAATAGATTCTGGATGCACAGGTTCTATCACAGGTTCTAAGTTTATATGATGTTGATGTTCAGTCATGGGTGTGTTTCTCTTCTTTCATCTCCTGCAGATCCTTCTTCCTCCAGTGTATTGATCTCTAGACACAGGTTTCAGCAGATGTTGTCTCCAGGTCTCCAGCTTTTATGTTGCATTTTTGAGCCATTTTCAGTTGGTGTTTCTTCTGACCTCCTTGGTCCTTCTAGCGTTTCTTCTGACCTGCTGGACATACAACGCTCTGCGGGGCCAACGGTTGTGGGGCATCCTTGTGACATGAGCCATCGCAGTTGGTTCTGAGCGATTGTGGCCTCCATACTTTTGCAGCCTGTTCTTCTCAGGATCTCAGTGTGCGACACTGTCACGCCAAGTGATTCCAAGGACACGCTGTAGACAGATGTTGAACTGTTCCAGGGACTTGATGTGACGGCTGTAGGTGACCTTCAGAGCTGTAGGTGACCTTCACAGCTGTAGGTGACCTTCAGAGCTGTAGGTGACCTTCACAGCTGTAGAGGAGGTGATGCAGACTGCTTGGTAGACAAAGATTTTTGTAAATTTTCTTAAATGAAGGTTTTTGTTCTGGAAAACCCTGCGCCTGAGTCTCCCTATAGGCCGCTGATGCTTGATTCATTCTCTCCTGGATCTCCATGTCAATGCTGTTGTCTTCAGACAATGATCTCCATGTCAATGCTGTTGTCTTCACACAGAATGCTCCCCATGCTCATGGTGCTTGAAAGATGGAAACACTAGCAGTTTTTCCTTTGATACAGTGAAGACAGGGGTGTGGTTGAGATGTTGCTGCTCCACTGGTAGATGACCTCTGTCTGGGCAGTGTTGATGGTCAGTCCCATCCTGCTGTAGGTCCTGCTAGTGCATCTAGTCGAGACTGGAGATCTTGTGAGTGAGATACAAGAGTCGTCCAGACACTGCAACTCAAGTATCTTCACTTTGGCCTAGGTATGGAGAACATCCCTGATGTCACAGCGCCTTACAATGATGTAATCAATCAGGTGCCAGTGTTTTGAACGTGGGTGCATCCATGATTTTTTGTATTTGTTCTTTTACTGGAAGATGGTGTTAGTTATGGTCAGGTTGTGCTCGGAACAGAGGGTCAGGAGCGTCATGCCATTTGAGTTGGCCTGACCAATCCCATGACGGAGAGCTTCATTCAGAGCTAGATAAAAGGAGTCTTTAGTCTCATTGTCAGATGGTAGAGTTGGAGCATATGCACTGAGTAGTGTGGCATAGCGGCTCTTTTCCAGGGGGATGCGTAGGGTCATCAGCCTCTCACTGATGCCCTTAAGTGTTTCTGTAAGCTTCGGCAGGAGTGTGTTCTTAATGGCCCACACCGTGCAGATGTTGTCCACCTTGGGGATAGCCTTTCCAGTAGAAAGTGTAGCCCATGCCCTCCTCTGTTAGAGAGCCTCATCAAGGACCCTGGTTTCGCTCAGGGCAGCATGTCGATGTTATAGCGTCTCAACTCAGACGCAACCAGGACTGTCCTTCTATGAGGTCGTTCAGACTTCCCAAAGGAGTCCAAGAGGTTTATGTTCCATGAAGCCAGCTAGAGGTTAAAATACTTGTTTCTTCTGTTTCGACCGCAGAAGTGGAATGACCCGACAGGTGCGGTAGCCTGTCCAGGTGAGGGTTGAGTGGGCAATTTTTAGGCCACCTTTTCTAGGCCCTTCCTCGCTTGAGGTGAGCAGTGTGGTCCCTATATAGGGGCTGCTCAGTCGCACAGGGGTCTGCCGAGAATAGCTGCCACTCAGCCCCAGCTAAAGGCGACCTTTACCCTGTGATGCTGACGTGCAGGGCTCTGACTAGGAGCTCCCAGTCTATTCAAACCTGCTCCTGTCCCCAAAAAAACCATTGCCGCCAGACTTCGATCAGATATGGTCTGCACAATAGGATATTTTAAGTGCTCTAGGGGTGCGCTATCACCAGTAGCACTATCTTCACCAAGATGGGGTAGGTCTGGTGGCGTGGGTAAGCCCAGGACAACCAGCTCCCCATCCTAGCTGCAGGAGGCTACCGGGACCTAGCTTTTGTTAAGGCCAGCCTGTTGTGCACCGCAAGCATATGCTTTTGTTTTGGGGTGTGCTCCCTTAGCCTTTATCTCAAAAGACTAACCCACAAGGCAGTGGGTCTATTTGCCCATAGCTGGGGCAGTGGTTGACGGGCGTGGCCACTGGCTGGTGGGTCAGCACAGGGGGGCCCACTGCTGCTCCGAGATCCCCTGTAGTTTAGCCTGGGACTGCTTAGTACCCAGTTAAGTATGGCCACGTGGAGGCACTGCAGGAGTCTTTGTGGTGGAGTGGCTATGTACTGGCAGAGGAGGCTTACGCATTCTTTTCACCTCGGAGGGGGCTAGCCAGCAGCAGTAGCTGATAGCAGAAAGCAGCATTCAACATGCACTAACTACAAGCACCGCCACGCTACTGCACCAGGCGCTTCACACGCAACCTCAAACACACACACTTACTGTGCACATGTTCACGCACACAATTGCACCAAGACACACACACAGACTCATAAAAACACACACGCACAAACAGACATACTCTCACATGTGCACGCAAACACACACAAACACAGACTCACAACTGTTGTGTCCAGCAAGGGCAGGTGCGAGAAGCCGCTCGCTCGTACCAGTCGGCTCTGCAGAAGTTCCCGGGAGACGAGCTCAAGACCTTCAGGCAGATGAAGGCGTCGCTGCTGCTCAACCTGTCGCGCTGTCGTCGCAAGATGAACGTCAGTCGACACACACCCATCCACACACACTCCATGAGTCTCATCACACCTGTCACCTTTCAGGATTTCATCCTCGCCGAAGAGTTTGCCAGCAGAGCTCTGGAGCTCAAGGTCAAATCCTACGAAGCATTCTACGCCCGCGCGCGAGCCAAGCGCAGCCGAAGGTTAGCATGTTAGCATGCTAGAGGTTGATGCTAGTTACTGCAGCTGGTGTTGAAGTTAAAATATCTTCTCGTCCACAGGCAGTTCCACGCCGCTCTGGAGGACCTGATTGAGGCCAGTCGCCTCTGCCCATCCAACCGGGAGATCCAGAGGCTCCTGGCGCGGGTCAAGGACGAGTGCCATGAGTCACCCTCGTACCCCGGGAGCCTGCAGGAGCGAGGAGCTGAGGAGGAGGAGCAGGAGAAGGACGTCGAGATGTTTCCTCAGAGCTCGGAGACCTCGGATCATCGGCCGCCCTCGCTCTCCCCGACTCACTCTGGTACCGCCCAGAGTCCGACTCGCCGTCATTCCACGTCTCCTCTGTCGTCCTACCAGCGCTGCAGTCCTGCCACGTCCCCCGTGCACCATCAGCGCGTGGAGACCTTCTCCGTCCTGCAGCGTCCGTCGGACCAGCAGCTCCAGCAGCACCTAAGTCAAAGGTCTTTCCCTCAGTGGCACCAGGTCCCGAGACCCGCTCAGCCCGGTCTGGTGTTTGGAGGCTCGTACTTCGGTCCGGAGCCGTCGGAGCCGCCGGTCCAAACATATCGTCTGGAGGACGCGGGGGACGACGCGGGTCTTCGGTCCAGACCGGCACCCGGGTCCAGCAGGACCTCCAACATCGGGACTCATCGCTTTGGTCAGCCTCGACAGTTCAACCAATCCAAAGCGGCGTATTATCCCATAGAGGTCACCGAGGGGACCCTGACGCCCGCTGAAGGTCGTTCGCCCGATCACCAGTTTTACAACCAAGGTCGGCGCCCGCTCAGTGCCCACCCCGCCCCTGCGGCCCGACCCCTCATCCACTCCCACAGCCACGGCATGCAGTTCTCCAGTGGACTGCAGGCGTCTCGGGGCTTCAGGACGTCTGCGTCCACCCAGCACATGGACCTGCCGCCCGACCTGGGTGGACCTCCCGCCTACCAAGACCCCTCAGAGACGGTCGGCACCTTCCCAGGAGAGGCGGGCCGTGGGTCCAGAAACACCCCCTTCATGGGCGTCACGGACAAGTCGGTGCGGGTCCAGCCAGCTCCGCCCGGGTCCTCCACCCTCAGCCCGTCTCGCTCCTGGGTCGTGTCCTCCGTGGACACCGTCGTCACCTCGCCCACCAAAGCCCCGCCCCCCCCACCAGCGCCGTACTCCATCGCCTTCCACAACCGCAGCAACAACAACGCACACGACGGCCACGACAACCGGCGCCACTTCTACGACGTCCACCGTCCTCCGGCTGACGGTCACGTCAAGGTTGCGAGTCAGAATCCGTCCTACTTCGACGTGAAACTGGCGCGAACTCTGCCCGTCATTCACAGCTACTCTGAGCGATCGGGCAACAGGAAGACGAACCCGACGTCGCCCGTCAAACCCAAACGTCCTTTCGTGGAGTCCAACGTCTAGAATCAGCGTTTGTGACGTCACGGACTGGTCTGTGCGCTTCGATGATGTCACGGCGGCGGCTTCGATGATGTCACGGCGGTAGCTTAGATGATGTCACGGCGGCGGCTTTGATGATGTCACGGCGGCGGCTTTGATGATGTCATTGCGGCGGCTTCGATGATGTCACGGTGGCGGCTTCGATGATGTCATTGCGGCGGCTTTGATGATGTCACGGCGATAGCTTAGAGGATGTCACGGCGGCGGCTTCGATGATGTCATTGCGGCGGCTTCGATGATGTCACGGCGGTAGCTTAGATGATGTCACGGCGGCGACTTCGATGATGTCATTGCGGCGGCTTCGATGATGTCACGGTGGCGGCTTCGATGATGTCATTGCGGCGGCTTCGATGATGTCACGGTGGCGGCTTCGATGATGTCACAGCAGAGGCTTCGATGATGTCACAACCAGGACGTGAAGCCACAGACGTCTCGACAGGAACTTGAGTTTCACCTTCAAGAAGGTTCAACACCTGAAGGTCTCACCAGCACTTTTGTTCCAACATATTGTTCCCTGGTCACACGTTTGAGCGACTGTTGCTGGACCGGTGAAGTCTGAGCTGAAGAACCTCCTGACAACACGAAGCACTTAACGCTCCAGACACTGACGCGTGTAAATATGATATTTATCGTCTTTAAGTTAAGTTTGTATTTAACTATGAATATTGTTTCATGTTTTTCTACCTTTTATTTGATTGTTGTTGGAATAAGATGATG
>NW_028258672.1:62500-65000 GCF_982586985.1 Callionymus lyra
TTTCTGAACCCACTCATCAAAAAGTTACTTTTTACTCTTGGCCTGAACATTTCTAATGTATCTGTACATGATGTCCATCTGACCATTATCTTGTTGAACCTGGACTTCATCCCTGAACCTAAGCCTTTGAAAGTTAGGTCTCAGAGGCGTGTCATCTCAGCCGATACTGCAGACAGTTTTTCTGCTATGTTTGACCGTCTTTCCTTTGATGACTGAACGTGTTTGATTCACTGTTTCACTGATCATTGTGTTGAAATACTGGATCAAACCTGTTAAATCGAACTTGAAAATTCAGAAAGAACGGTGCCCTTGGACAAATGAAGATCTCCTGAGTCTGAAGAGACTTTGTTGAAAGACTGAGCGTCTCTGGAAGTTCACTAAACTTGAGGTGCATAGACTTCACCTCAGGGATCTGATGTCTTCTTACAATGAGATGGTGGAAACTGCTAGATCTGATTACATCAGAAAACTGGTAGCAGCAAATAAGAAAAACCCCAAAGTGTTGTTTGACACGATTAATTCTCTCGTGTCTCCTGCTCCTCAAATCACGCCTGTCTTCTGTGAAGCTGACAGCAATGATTGTTGAGATTTTTCATTGACAAAATTAAATTGATCAAAGAGAAAATCTCTCCCCCTTTGTTTGGAACCCCTACTGTCTCTGAGCCCCTCTCCTCCTCTTGGTCTTCCTTCACTTCTGTATCTTTGGGTGATATTTCATCACTAGTGAACAAGATGAAACCCTCCTCTTGCTCAGATGACGTCCTTCTTTGTAGGCTTTTTATCAAAGTATTTGATGTAATTGGCCCCTGAGTTACCAATATGGTGAACCTCTCCCTTTCCACAGGGGTTTTTAACAATGCATTTAAACATGCCATTGTGGAGCCTCTGCTCAAAAAACCAGGCTTAGACCCGACTGACCTCAGATGTCGGCTGACTCGGGTAAATTCACTGTTCTGGTTCTCTTGGATCTGTCCTCAGCCTTTGACACAGTTGAACCAGATCCTGCTAAGAAGACTGAGGGATGAAGACTGTCTGGGTCTGTGTTAGAATGGTTCTCATCTTACCTTTCTGGGCGCAGTTTTAGTGTATCTGTCAATCAAATGAGGTCTGAATCATCTGTTGTGTGGAGTCCCTCAAGGTTCTGTTCTGGGTCCTTTATTGTTTTTGCTGTACTTGATTCCCCTCGGTAAAATCATTCAGAGATTTGAAGCTAAATGTGGACAAAACTGAAACTCTGGTGATTGTTGATGATAAGGTTCCAGGGTTGAGTCAGAACTTGAGTGACTTAAGTCAGTCTGTCAAACTGAGCCTGAGAAACCTGGGTGTTGTATTTGATAAAGACATGTCTCTTGTTCAACACTGAACCTGAGGTCTGTGGATCAGAATCTACTGATGGTTCCTCGCACACGGTTCAGGACCAGAGGAGAGAAATCATTCCAGGCTGTTGCTCTTAAGCTTTGGAACCATCTTCTCTCTCTTTGCGCTTGATGATCTACTGACTCCTTCAAGAAACATCTGTGTTTGATGATCTACTGACTCCTTCAAGAAACATCTGTGTTTGATGATCTACTGACTCCTTCAAGAAACATCTGTGTTTGATGATCTACTGACTCCTTCAAGAAACATCTGTGTTTGATGATCTACTGACTCCTTCAAGAAACATCTGTGTTTGATGATCTACTGACTCCTTCAAGAAACATCTGTGTTTGATGATCTACTGACTCCTTCAAGAAACATCTGTGTTTGATGATCTACTGACTCCTTCAAGAAACATGTGTGTTTGATGATCTACTGACTCCTTCAAGAAACATCTGTGTTTGATGATCTACTGACTCCTTCAAGAAACATGTGTGTTTGATGATCTACTGACTCCTTCAAGAAACATCTGTGTTTGATGATCTACTGACTCCTTCAAGAAACATCTGTGTTTGATGATCTACTGACTCCTTCAAGAAACATCTGTGTTTGATGATCTACTGACTCCTTCAAGAAACATCTGTGTTTGATGATCTACTGACTCCTTCAAGAAACATCTGTGTTTGATGATCTACTGACTCCTTCAAGAAACATCTGTGTTTGATGATCTACTGACTCCTTCAAGAAACATGTGTGTTTGATGATCTACTGACTCCTTCAAGAAACATCTGTGTTTGATGATCTACTGACTCCTTCAAGAAACATGTGTGTTTGATGATCTACTGACTCCTTCAAGAAACATCTGTGTTTGATGATCTACTGACTCCTTCAAGAAACATCTGTGTTTGATGATCTACTGACTCCTTCAAGAAACATCTGTGTTTGATGATCTACTGACTCCTTCAAGAAACATCTGTGTTTGATGATCTACTGACTCCTTCAAGAAACATGTGTGTTTGATGATCTACTGACTCCTTCAAGAAACATCTGTGTTTGATGATCTACTGACTCCTTTAAGAAACATCTGTGTTTGATGATCTACTGACTCCTTCAAGAAACATGTGTGTTTGATGATCTACTGACT
>NW_028258673.1:0-5000 GCF_982586985.1 Callionymus lyra
TTACCTCTTCAAAACTCAATTTTTTTTTTTTTTTTTTTTTACCTCTTCAAAACTCCAACATTGATTTTTTTTTTTTTTTTTACCTCTTCAAAACTCCAACATTTTTTTTTTTTTTACCTCTTCAAAACTCCAACATAGATTTTTTGTTCCTTTTTTTACCTCTTCAAAACTCCACACTTTTTTTTATTTTTTTTTTTTACCTCTTCAAAACTCCAACTTTTTATTTTTTTTTACCTCTTCAAAACTCATTTTTTTTTATTTTTATTTTTTACCTCTTCAAAACTCCAACATTGATTTTTTGTTCCTTTTTTTACCTCTTCAAAACTCCAAATTTTTTTTTTTTTTTTTTTACCTCTTCAAAACTTTTTTTTTTTTTTTTACCTCTTCAAAACTCCAACTTTTTTTTTTTTTTTACCTCTTCAAAACTCCAACTTTTTTTTTTTTTACCTCTTCAAAACTCCAACTTTTTTTTTTTTTTTTTTTACCTCTTCAAAACTCCAACATTTTTTTTTTTTTTTACCTCTTCAAAACTCCAACATTGATTTTTTGTTCCTTTTTTTACCTCTTCAAAACTCCAAATTTTTTTTTTTTTTTTTTTACCTCTTCAAAACTCAATTTTTTTTTTTTTTTTACCTCTTCAAAACTCCAACTTTTTTTTTTTTTTTTTACCTCTTCAAAACTCTACAATTTTATTTTTTATTTTTTTTTTTACCTCTTCAAAACTCCAACTTTTTTTTTTTTTTTTTTCCTCTTCAAAACTCTACAATTTTTTTTTTTTTTTTTTTTTACCTCTTCAAAACTCCAACTTTTTTTTTTTTTTACCTCTTCAAAACTCCACCTTTTTTTTTTTTTTTTTTACCTCTTCAAAACTCCAACATTGATTTTTTGTTCCTTTTTTTACCTCTTCAAAACTCCACATTTTTTTTTTTTTTTTTTTTTACCTCTTCAAAACTCCAATTTTTTTTTTTTTACCTCTTCAAAACTCCAACATTGATTTTTTGTTCCTTTTTTTACCTCTTCAAAACTCCACAATTTTTTTTTTTTTTTTTTTTACCTCTTCAAAACTCCAACATTGATTTTTTGTTCCTTTTTTTACCTCTTCAAAACTCCACAATTTTTTTTTTTATTTTTTTTTACCTCTTCAAAACTCCAACTTTTTATTTTTTTTTACCTCTTCAAAACTCATTTTTTTTTTTTTTTTTTTTTACCTCTTCAAAACTCCAACTTTTTTTTTTTTTTTTTTTTTACCTCTTCAAAACTCCAACTTTTTTTTTTTTTTTTTTTTACCTCTTCAAAACTCCAACATTTTTTTTTTTTTTCCTCTTCAAAACTCTACAATTTTTTTTTATTTTTTTTTTTTACCTCTTCAAAACTCCAACTTTTTTTTTTTTTTTACCTCTTCAAAACTCATTTTTTTTATTTTTATTTTTTACCTCTTCAAAACTCCAACATTGATTTTTTGTTCCTTTTTTTACCTCTTCAAAACTCCAAATTTTTTTTTTTTTTTTTTTTACCTCTTCAAAACTCAATTTTTTTTTTTTTTTTTACCTCTTCAAAACTCCAACTTTTTTTTTTTTTTTTACCTCTTCAAAACTCCAAATTTTTTTTTTTTTTTTTTTACCTCTTCAAAACTCCAACTTTTTTTTTTTTTTACCTCTTCAAAACTCCAACTTTTTTTTTTTTTTTTTTACCTCTTCAAAACTCCAACATTTTTTTTTTTTTACCTCTTCAAAACTCCAACATTGATTTTTTGTTCCTTTTTTTACCTCTTCAAAACTCCACAATTTTTTTTTTTTTTTTTTTTACCTCTTCAAAACTCCAACTTTTAATTTTTTTTACCTCTTCAAAACTCTTTTTTTTTTTTTTTTTTTTTTTTACCTCTTCAAAACTCCAACATTGATTTTTTGTTCCTTTTTTTACCTCTTCAAAACTCCAAATTTTTTTATTTTTTGTTTTTACCTCTTCAAAACTCCAATTTTTTTTTTTTTTACCTCTTCAAAACTCCAACTTTTTTTTTTTTTTACCTCTTCAAAACTCCACCTTTTTTTTTTTTTTTTTTACCTCTTCAAAACTCCAACATTGATTTTTTGTTCCTTTTTTTACCTCTTCAAAACTCCACATTTTTTTTTTTTTTTTTTTTTACCTCTTCAAAACTCCAACATTTTTTTTTTTTTTACCTCTTCAAAACTCCAACATTGATTTTTTGTTCCTTTTTTTACCTCTTCAAAACTCCACATTTTTTTTTTTTTTTTTTTTTACCTCTTCAAAACTCCAACATTGATTTTTTGTTCCTTTTTTTACCTCTTCAAAACTCCACAATTTTTTTTTTTTTTTTTTTTTTACCTCTTCAAAACTCCAACTTTTTTTTTTTTTTTACCTCTTCAAAACTCATTTTTTTTTTTTTTTTTTTTACCTCTTCAAAACTCCAACTTTTTTTTTTTTTTTTTTTTTACCTCTTCAAAACTCCAACATTTTTTTTTTTTTTTACCTCTTCAAAACTCCATTTTTTGTTTTTTTTTACCTCTTCAAAACTCCAACATTGATTTTTTGTTCCTTTTTTTACCTCTTCAAAACTCCACAATTTTTTTTTTTTTTTTTTTTTACCTCTTCAAAACTCATTGTTTTTTGTTTTTTTTTTTACCTCTTCAAAACTCCAACTTTTTTTTTTTTTTTACCTCTTCAAAACTCAATTTTTTTTTTTTTTTTTTTACCTCTTCAAAACTCCAACATTGATTTTTTGTTCCTTTTTTTACCTCTTCAAAACTCCAACTTTTTTTTTTTTTTTACCTCTTCAAAACTCCAAGATTGATTTTTTGTTCCTTTTTTTACCTCTTCAAAACTCCAATTTTTTTTTTTTTTTTTTTTACCTCTTCAAAACTCCAATTTTTTTTTTTTTTACCTCTTCAAAACTCCAACTTTTTTTTTTTTTTACCTCTTCAAAACTCCAACATTTTTTTTTTTTTTACCTCTTCAAAACTCCAACATTGATTTTTTGTTCCTTTTTTTACCTCTTCAAAACTCCACAATTTTTTTTATTTTTTTTTTTTACCTCTTCAAAACTCATTTTTTTTTATTTTTTTTTTTTACCTCTTCAAAACTCCAACATTGATTTTTTGTTCATTTTTTTACCTCTTCAAAACTCCAATTTCTTTTTTTTTTTTTTTTTACCTCTTCAAAACTCAATTTTTTTTTTTTTTTTACCTCTTCAAAACTCCAACTTTTTTTTTTTTTTTTTACCTCTTCAAAACTCTACAATTTTTTTTTATTTTTTTTTTTTACCTCTTCAAAACTTCAACTTTTTTTTTTTTTTACCTCTTCAAAACTCACACTTTTTTTTTTTTTTTTTTTGCCTCTTCAAAACTCCAACATTGATTTTTTGTTCCTTTTTTTACCTCTTCAAAACTCCACAATATTTTTTTTTTTTTTTTTTTACCTTTTCAAAACTCCAACATTGATTTTTTGTTCCTTTTTTTACCTCTTCAAAACTCCACAATTTTTTTTTTTTTTTTTTTTTACCTCTTCAAAACTCCAACTTTTTATTTTTTTTTACCTCTTCAAAACTCATTTTTTTTTATTTTTTTTTTTTACCTCTTCAAAACTCCAACATTGATTTTTTGTTCCTTTTTTTACCTCTTCAAAACTCCAAATTTTTTTTTTTTTTGTTTTACCTCTTCAAAACTCAATTTTTTTTTTTTTTTTTTTACCTCTTCAAAACTCCAACTTTTTTTTTTTTTTTACCTCTTCAAAACTCTACAATTTTTTTTTTTTTTTTTTTTTTTACCTCTTCAAAACTCCAACTTTTTTTTTTTTTTACCTCTTCAAAACTCCAACTTTTTTTTTTTTTTTTTTTACCTCTTCAAAACTCCAACATTGATTTTTTGTTCCTTTTTTTACCTCTTCAAAACTCCAACTTTTTTTTTTTTTTACCTCTTCAAAACTCCACACATTTTTTTATATTTTTTTTACCTCTTCAAAACTCCACAATTTTTTATTTATTTTTTTTACCTCTTCAAAACTCCACAATTATTTTTTTTTTTTTTTTTTTACCTCTTCAAAACTCCAACTTTTTTTTTTTTTTACCTCTTCAAAACTCCAACTTTTTTTTTTTTTTTTTTACCTCTTCAAAACTCCAACATTTTTTTTTTTTTACCTCTTCAAAACTCCACAATTTTTTTTTTTATTTTTTTTTACCTCTTCAAAACTCCAACTTTTAATTTTTTTTACCTCTTCAAAACTCTTTTTTTTTTTTTTTTTTTTTTTACCTCTTCAAAACTCCAACATTGATTTTTTGTTCCTTTTTTTACCTCTTCAAAACTCCAACTTTTTTTTTTTTTTACCTCTTCAAAACTCCAACTTTTTTGTTCCTTTTTTTACCTCTTCAAAACTCCACAATTTTTTTTTTTTTTTTTTTTTTACCTCTTCAAAACTCCAACTTTTTTTTTTTTTTACCTCTTCAAAACTCCAACTTTTTTGTTCCTTTTTTTACCTCTTAAAAACTCCACAATTTTTTTTTTATTTTTTTTTACCTCTTCAAAACTCCAACTTTTAATTTTTTTTACCTCTTCAAAACTCTTTTTTTTTAATTTTTTTTTTTTACCTCTTCAAAACTCCAACATTGATTTTTTGTTCCTTTTTTTACCTCTTCAAAACTCCAAATTTTTTTTTTTTTTTTTTTTACCTCTTCAAAACTTAATTTTTTTTTTTTTTTTTTACCTCTTCAAAACGCCAACATTGATTTTTTGTTCCTTTTTTTACCTCTTCAAAACTCCAAATTTTTTTTTTTTTTTTTTCACCTCTTCAAAACTCAATTTTTTTTATTTTTTTTTACCTCTTCAAAACTCCAACTTTTTTTTTTTTTTTTTACCTCTTCAAAATTCTTTTTTTTTTTTTTTTTTTTTTACCTCTTCAAAACTCAATTTTTTTTTTTTTTTTACCTCTTCAAAACTCCAACTTTTTTTTTTTTTTTTTACCTCTTCAAAATTCAATTTTTTTTTTTTTTT
>NW_028258673.1:10000-12500 GCF_982586985.1 Callionymus lyra
TTTTTTTTTTATCTCTTCAAAACTCCAACATTGATTTTTTGTTCCTTTTTTTACCTCTTCAAAACTCCAAATTTTTTTTTTTTTTGTTTTACCTCTTCAAAACTCCAACTTTTAATTTTTTGTACCTCTTCAAAACTCTTTTTTTTTTTTTTTTTTTTTTTACCTCTTCAAAACTCCAACATTGATTTTTTGTTCCTTTTTTTACCTCTTCAAAACTCCAAATTTTTTTTTTTTTTTTTTTTACCTCTTCAAAACTCCAATTTTTTTTTTTTTTACCTCTTCAAAACTCCAACTTTTTTTTTTTTTTACCTCTTCAAAACTCCAACATTTTTTTTTTTTTTATCTCTTCAAAACTCCAACATTGATTTTTTGTTCCTTTTTTTACCTCTTCAAAACTCCACAATTTTTTTTTTTTTTTTTTTTTACCTCTTCAAAACTCCAACTTTTTATTTTTTTTACCTCTTTAAAACTCATTTTTTTTATTTTTTTTTTTACCTCTTCAAAACTCCAACATTGATTTTTTGTTCCTTTTTTTACCTCTTCAAAACTCCAATTTCTTTTTTTTTTTTTTTTTACCTCTTCAAAACTCAATTTTTTTTTTTTTTTTTACCTCTTCAAAACTCCAACTTTTTTTTTTTTTTTTTACCTCTTCAAAACTCTACAATTTTTTTTTTTTTTTTTTTTTACCTCTTCAAAACTTCAACTTTTTTTTTTTTTTTACCTCTTCAAAACTCCAACATTGATTTTTTGTTCCTTTTTTTACCTCTTCAAAACTCCACAATTTTTTTTTTTTTTTTTTTTTACCTCTTCAAAACTCCAACTTTTTATTTTTTTTTACCTCTTCAAAACTCATTTTTTTAATTTTTTTTTTTTACCTCTTCAAAACTCCAACATTGATTTTTTGTTCCTTTTTTTACCTCTTCAAAACTCCAAATTTTTTTTTTTTTTTTTTTACCTCTTCAAAACTCAATTTTTTTTTTTTTTTTTACCTCTTCAAAACTCCAACTTTTTTTTTTTTTTTTTTACCTCTTCAAAACTCCAACATTGATTTTTTGTTCCTTTTTTTACCTCTTCAAAACTCCAAATTTTTTTTTTTTTTTTTTTTTACCTCTTCAAAACTCAATTTTTTTTTTTTTTTTTACCTCTTCAAAACTCCAACTTTTTTTTTTTTTTTTTTACCTCTTCAAAACTCCAACATTTTTTTTTTTTTTACCTCTTCAAAACTCTACAATTTTTTTTTTTTTTTTTTTTTACCTCTTCAAAACTTCAACTTTTTTTTTTTTTTTACCTCTTCAAAACTCCAACATTGATTTTTTGTTCCTTTTTTTACCTCTTCAAAACTCCACAATTTTTTTTTTTTTTTTTTTTTACCTCTTCAAAACTCCAACTTTTTATTTTTTTTTACCTCTTCAAAACTCATTTTTTTTATTTTTTTTTTTTACCTCTTCAAAACTCCAACATTGATTTTTTGTTCCTTTTTTTACCTCTTCAAAACTCCAAATTTTTTTTTTTTTTTTTTTTACCTCTTCAAAACTCAATTTTTTTTTTTTTTTTTTCTCTTCAAAACTCCAACTTTTTTTTTTTTTTTTACCTCTTCAAAACTCCAATTTTTTTTTTTTTTTTTTTTACCTCTTCAAAACTCCAACATTTTTTTTTTTTTTACCTCTTCAAAACTCCAACATTGATTTTTTGTTCCTTTTTTTACCTCTTCAAAACTCCAATTTTTTTTATTTTTTTTTTTTACCTCTTCAAAACTCCAATTTTTTTTTTTTTTACCTCTTCAAAACTCCAACTTTTTTTTTTTTTTACCTCTTCAAAACTCCAACATTTTTTTTTTTTTTATCTCTTCAAAACTCCAACATTGATTTTTTGTTCCTTTTTTTACCTCTTCAAAACTCCACAATTTTTTTATTTTTTTTTTTTTACCTCTTCAAAACTCCAACTTTTTATTTTTTTTTACCTCTTCAAAACTCATTTTTTTTTATTTTTTTTTTTACCTCTTCAAAACTCCAACATTGATTTTTTGTTCCTTTTTTTACCTCTTCAAAACTCCAATTTCTTTTTTTTTTTTTTTTTTACCTCTTCAAAACTCAATTTTTTTTTTTTTTTTACCTCTTCAAAACTCCAACTTTTTTTTTTTTTTTTTACCTCTTCAAAACTCTACAATTTTTTTTTTTTTTTTTTTTTACCTCTTCAAAACTTCAACTTTTTTTTTTTTTTTACCTCTTCAAAACTCCAACATTGATTTTTTGTTCCTTTTTTTACCTCTTCAAAACTCCACAATTTTTTTTTTTTTTTTTTTTTACCTCTTCAAAACTCCAACTTTTTATTTTTTTTTACCTCTTCAAAACTCATTTTTTTTATTATTTTTTTTTACCTCTTCAAAACTCCAACATTGATTTTTTGTTCCTTTTTTTACCTCTTCAAAACTCCAAATTTTTTTTTTTTTTTTTTTTACCTCTTCAAAACTCAATTTTTTTTTTTTTTTTTACCTCTTCAA
>NW_028258673.1:17500-30000 GCF_982586985.1 Callionymus lyra
TTTTTTTTTTTTTACCTCTTCAAAACTCCAACATTTTTTTTTTTTTTACCTCTTCAAAACTCCAACATTGATTTTTTGTTCCTTTTTTTACCTCTTCAAAACTCCACAATTTTTTTTTTTTTTTTTTTTTACCTCTTCAAAACTCCAACTTTTAATTTTTTTTACCTCTTCAAAACTCTTTTTTTTTACCTCTTCAAAACTCCAACATTGATTTTTTGTTCCTTTTTTTACCTCTTCAAAACTCCAAATTTTTTTTTTTTTTTTTTTACCTCTTCAAAACTCCAACTTTTTTTTTTTTTTACCTCTTCAAAACTCCAACTTTTTTTTTTTTTTTTTTACCTCTTCAAAACTCCAACATTTTTTTTTTTTTTACCTCTTCAAAACTCCAACATTGATTTTTTGTTCCTTTTTTTACCTCTTCAAAACTCCACAATTTTTTTTTTTTTTTTTTTTTACCTCTTCAAAACTCCAACTTTTAATTTTTTGTACCTCTTCAAAACTCTTTTTTTTTTTTTTTTTTTTTTTACCTCTTCAAAACTCCAACATTGATTTTTTGTTCCTTTTTTTACCTCTTCAAAACTCCAAATTTTTTTTTTTTTTTTTTTACCTCTTCAAAACTCCAATTTTTTTTTTTTTTACCTCTTCAAAACTCCAACTTTTTTTTTTTTTTACCTCTTCAAAACTCCAACATTTTTTTTTTTTTTATCTCTTCAAAACTCCAACATTGATTTTTTGTTCCTTTTTTTACCTCTTCAAAACTCCAAATTTTTTTTTTTTTTGTTTTACCTCTTCAAAACTCCAACTTTTAATTTTTTGTACCTCTTCAAAACTCTTTTTTTTTACCTCTTCAAAACTCCAACTTTTTTTTTTTTTTTTACCTCTTCAAAACTCTACAATTTTTTTTTTTTTTTTTTTTTACCTCTTCAAAACTTCAACTTTTTTTTTTTTTTTACCTCTTCAAAACTCCAACATTGATTTTTTGTTCCTTTTTTTACCTCTTCAAAACTCCACAATTTTTTTTTTTTTTTTTTTTTACCTCTTCAAAACTCCAACTTTTTATTTTTTTTTACCTCTTCAAAACTCCAACATTTTTTTTTTTTTTACCTCTTCAAAACTCCAACATTGGTTTTTTGTTCCTTTTTTTACCTCTTCAAAACTCCACAATTTTTTTTTATTTTTTTTTTTACCTCTTCAAAACTCCAACTTTTAATTTTTTTTACCTCTTCAAAACTCTTTTTTTTTACCTCTTCAAAACTCCAACATTGATTTTTTGTTCCTTTTTTTACCTCTTCAAAACTCCACAATTTTTTTTTTTTTTTTTTTTTTACCTCTTCAAAACTCCAACTTTTTATTTTTTTTTTTTACCTCTTCAAAACTCCAACATTGATTTTTTGTTCCTTTTTTTACCTCTTCAAAACTCCAATTTCTTTTTTTTTTTTTTTTTACCTCTTCAAAACTCAATTTTTTTTTTTTTTTTTTACCTCTTCAAAACTCCAACTTTTTTTTTTTTTTTTACCTCTTCAAAACTCTACAATTTTTTTTTTTTTTTTTTTTTACCTCTTCAAAACTTCAACTTTTTTTTTTTTTTTACCTCTTCAAAACTCCAACATTGATTTTTTGTTCCTTTTTTTACCTCTTCAAAACTCCACAATTTTTTTTTTTTTTTTTTTTACCTCTTCAAAACTCCAACTTTTTATTTTTTTTTACCTCTTCAAAACTCATTTTTTTAATTTTTTTTTTTACCTCTTCAAAACTCCAACATTGATTTTTTGTTCCTTTTTTTACCTCTTCAAAACTCCAAATTTTTTTTTTTTTTTTTTTTACCTCTTCAAAACTCAATTTTTTTTTTTTTTTTACCTCTTCAAAACTCCAACTTTTTTTTTTTACCTCTTCAAAACTCCAACATTGATTTTTTGTTCCTTTTTTTACCTCTTCAAAACTCCAACTTTTTTTTTTTTTTTACCTCTTCAAAACTCAATTTTTTTTTTTTTTTTTACCTCTTCAAAACTCCAACTTTTTTTTTTTTTTTTTACCTCTTCAAAACTCCAACATTTTTTTTTTTTTACCTCTTCAAAACTCTACAATTTTTTTTTTTTTTTTTTTTTACCTCTTCAAAACTTCAACTTTTTTTTTTTTTTTACCTCTTCAAAACTCCAACATTGATTTTTTGTTCCTTTTTTTACCTCTTCAAAACTCCACAATTTTTTTTTTTTTTTTTTTTTACCTCTTCAAAACTCCAACTTTTTATTTTTTTTTACCTCTTCAAAACTCATTTTTTTTAAATTTTTTTTTTTACCTCTTCAAAACTCCAACATTGATTTTTTGTTCCTTTTTTTACCTCTTCAAAACTCCAAATTTTTTTTTTTTTTTTTTTTACCTCTTCAAAACTCAATTTTTTTTTTTTTTTTTACCTCTTCAAAACTCCAACTTTTTTTTTTTTTTTTACCTCTTCAAAACTCCAACTTTTTATTTTTTTTTACCTCTTCAAAACTCATTTTTTTAATTTTTTTTTTTACCTCTTCAAAACTCCAACATTGATTTTTTGTTCCTTTTTTTACCTCTTCAAAACTCCAAATTTTTTTTTTTTTTTTTTTACCTCTTCAAAACTCAATTTCTTTTTTTTTTTTTACCTCTTCAAAACTCCAACTTTTTTTTTTTACCTCTTCAAAACTCCAACATTGATTTTTTGTTCCTTTTTTTACCTCTTCAAAACTCCAAATTTTTTTTTTTTTTTTTTTACCTCTTCAAAACTCAATTTTTTTTTTTTTTTTTACCTCTTCAAAACTCCAACTTTTTTTTTTTTTTTTTTACCTCTTCAAAACTCCAACATTTTTTTTTTTTTACCTCTTCAAAACTCTACAATTTTTTTTTTTTTTTTTTTTTACCTCTTCAAAACTTCAACTTTTTTTTTTTTTTTACCTCTTCAAAACTCCAACATTGATTTTTTGTTCCTTTTTTTACCTCTTCAAAACTCCACAATTTTTTTTTTTTTTTTTTTTTACCTCTTCAAAACTCCAACTTTTTATTTTTTTTTACCTCTTCAAAACTCATTTTTTTTATTTTTTTTTTTTACCTCTTCAAAACTCCATTGATTTTTTGTTCCTTTTTTTACCTCTTCAAAACTCCAAATTTTTTTTTTTTTTTTTTTTACCTCTTCAAAACTCAATTTTTTTTTTTTTTTTTACCTCTTCAAAACTCCAACTTTTTTTTTTTTTTTTACCTCTTCAAAACTCCAAATTTTTTTTTTTTTTTTTTACCTCTTCAAAACTCCAACATTTTTTTTTTTTTTACCTCTTCAAAACTCCAACATTGATTTTTTGTTCCTTTTTTACCTCTTCAAAACTCCACAATTTTTTTTTTTTTTTTTTTTACCTCTTCAAAACTCCAACTTTTAATTTTTTTTACCTCTTCAAAACTCTTTTTTTTTTTTTTTTTTTTTTTACCTCTTCAAAACTCCAACATTGATTTTTTGTTCCTTTTTTTACCTCTTCAAAACTCCAAATTTTTTTTTTTTTTTTTTTTACCTCTTCAAAACTCAATTTTTTTTTTTTTTTTTACCTCTTCAAAACTCCAACTTTTTTTTTTTTTTTTACCTCTTCAAAACTCCAAATTTTTTTTTTTTTTTTTTTACCTCTTCAAAACTCCAACATTTTTTTTTTTTTTACCTCTTCAAAACTCCAACATTGATTTTTTGTTCCTTTTTTACCTCTTCAAAACTCCACAATTTTTTTTTTTTTTTTTTTTACCTCTTCAAAACTCCAACTTTTAATTTTTTTTACCTCTTCAAAACTCTTTTTTTTTTTTTTTTTTTTTTTACCTCTTCAAAACTCCAACATTGATTTTTTGTTCCTTTTTTTACCTCTTCAAAACTCCAAATTTTTTTTTTTTTTTTTTTTACCTCTTCAAAACTCCAATTTTTTTTTTTTTTACCTCTTCAAAACTCCAACTTTTTTTTTTTTTTACCTCTTCAAAACTCCAACATTTTTTTTTTTATCTCTTCAAAACTCCAACATTGATTTTTTGTTCCTTTTTTTACCTCTTCAAAACTCCACAATTTTTTTTTTTTTTTTTTTTTATCTCTTCAAAACTCCAACTTTTTATTTTTTTTTACCTCTTCAAAACTCATTTTTTTTAATTTTTTTTTTTACCTCTTCAAAACTCCAACATTGATTTTTTGTTCCTTTTTTTACCTCTTCAAAACTCCAATTTCTTTTTTTTTTTTTTTTTACCTCTTCAAAACTCAATTTTTTTTTTTTTTTTTTACCTCTTCAAAACTCCAACTTTTTTTTTTTTTTTTACCTCTTCAAAACTCTACAATTTTTTTTTTTTTTTTTTTTACCTCTTCAAAACTTCAACTTTTTTTTTTTTTTTACCTCTTCAAAACTCCAACATTGATTTTTTGTTCCTTTTTTTACCTCTTCAAAACTCCACAATTTTTTTTTTTTTTTTTTTTTACCTCTTCAAAACTCCAACTTTTTATTTTTTTTTACCTCTTCAAAACTCATTTTTTTTATTATTTTTTTTTACCTCTTCAAAACTCCAACATTGATTTTTTGTTCCTTTTTTTACCTCTTCAAAACTCCAAATTTTTTTTTTTTTTTTTTTTACCTCTTCAAAACTCAATTTTTTTTTTTTTTTTTACCTCTTCAAAACTCCAACTTTTTTTTTTTTTTTTACCTCTTCAAAACTCCAACTTTTTTGTTCCTTTTTTTACCTCTTCAAAACTCCACAATTTTTTTTTTTTTTTTTTTTTTACCTCTTCAAAACTCCAACTTTTTTTTTTTTTTACCTCTTCAAAACTCCAACTTTTTTGTTCCTTTTTTTACCTCTTCAAAACTCTTTTTTTTTTTTTTTTTTTTTTACCTCTTCAAAACTCCAACATTGATTTTTTGTTCCTTTTTTTACCTCTTCAAAACTCCAAATTTTTTTTTTTTTTTTTTTTTACCTCTTCAAAACTCCAACTTTTTTTTTTTTTTACCTCTTCAAAACTCCAACTTTTTTTTTTTTTTTACCTCTTCAAAACTCCACAATTTTTTTTTTTTTTTTTTTACCTCTTCAAAACTCCAACTTTTTTTTTTTTTACCTCTTCAAAACTCCAACTTTTTTTTTTTTTTACCTCTTCAAAACTCCAACTTTTTATTTTTTTTTACCTCTTCAAAACTCATTTTTTTTTTTTTTTTTTTTTTACCTCTTCAAAACTCCAACATTGATTTTTTGTTCCTTTTTTTACCTCTTCAAAACTCCAAATTTTTTTTTTTTTTTTTTTTACCTCTTCAAAACTTAATTTTTTTTTTTTTTTTTTACCTCTTCAAAACGCCAACATTGATTTTTTGTTCCTTTTTTTACCTCTTCAAAACTCCAAATTTTTTTTTTTTTTTTTTTCACCTCTTCAAAACTCAATTTTTTTTATTTTTTTTTACCTCTTCAAAACTCCAACTTTTTTTTTTTTTTTTTACCTCTTCAAAATTCAATTTTTTTTTTTTTTTTTTTACCTCTTCAAAACTCCAACTTTTTTTTTTTTTTTTTACCTCTTCAAAATTCAATTTTTTTTTTTTTTTTTTACCTCTTCAAAACTCAATTTTTTTTTTTTTTTTTTACCTCTTCAAAACTCCAACTTTTTTTTTTTTTTTTACCTCTTCAAAACTCTACAATTTTTTTTTTTTTTTTTTTTTTACCTCTTCAAAACTCCAACTTTTTTTTTTTTTTACCTCTTCAAAACTCCAACTTTTTTTTTTTTTTTTTTTACCTCTTCAAAACTCCAACATTGATTTTTTGTTCCTTTTTTTACCTCTTCAAAACTCCACAATTTTTTTTTTTTTTTTACCTCTTCAAAACTCCAACATTTTTTTTTTTACCTCTTCAAAACTCCAACATTGATTTTTTGTTCCTTTTTTTACCTCTTCAAAACTCTAACTTTTTTTTTTTTTTACCTCTTCAAAACTCAATTTTTTTTTTTTTTTTTTTTTTACCTCTTCAAAACTCCAACATTGATTTTTTTTTTTTTTTTTACCTCTTCAAAACTCCAACATTTTTTTTTTTTTTACCTCTTCAAAACTCCAACATAGATTTTTTGTTCCTTTTTTTACCTCTTCAAAACTCCACACTTTTTTTTATTTTTTTTTTTTACCTCTTCAAAACTCCAACTTTTTATTTTTTTTTACCTCTTCAAAACTCATTTTTTTTTATTTTTATTTTTTACCTCTTCAAAACTCCAACATTGATTTTTTGTTCCTTTTTTTACCTCTTCAAAACTCCAAATTTTTTTTTTTTTTTTTTTTACCTCTTCAAAACTCCAATTTTTTTTTTTTTTACCTCTTCAAAACTCCAACTTTTTTTTTTTTTTACCTCTTCAAAACTCCAACATTTTTTTTTTTATCTCTTCAAAACTCCAACATTGATTTTTTGTTCCTTTTTTTACCTCTTCAAAACTCCACAATTTTTTTTTTTTTTTTTTTTTATCTCTTCAAAACTCCAACTTTTTATTTTTTTTTACCTCTTCAAAACTCATTTTTTTTAATTTTTTTTTTTACCTCTTCAAAACTCCAACATTGATTTTTTGTTCCTTTTTTTACCTCTTCAAAACTCCAATTTCTTTTTTTTTTTTTTTTTACCTCTTCAAAACTCAATTTTTTTTTTTTTTTTTACCTCTTCAAAACTTCAACTTTTTTTTTTTTTTTACCTCTTCAAAACTCCAACATTGATTTTTTGTTCCTTTTTTTACCTCTTCAAAACTCCACAATTTTTTTTTTTTTTTTTTTTTACCTCTTCAAAACTCCAACTTTTTATTTTTTTTTACCTCTTCAAAACTCATTTTTTTTATTATTTTTTTTTACCTCTTCAAAACTCCAACATTGATTTTTTGTTCCTTTTTTTACCTCTTCAAAACTCCAAATTTTTTTTTTTTTTTTTTTTACCTCTTCAAAACTCAATTTTTTTTTTTTTTTTTACCTCTTCAAAACTCCAACTTTTTTTTTTTTTTTTACCTCTTCAAAACTCCAACTTTTTTGTTCCTTTTTTTACCTCTTCAAAACTCCACAATTTTTTTTTTTTTTTTTTTTTTACCTCTTCAAAACTCCAACTTTTTTTTTTTTTTACCTCTTCAAAACTCCAACTTTTTTGTTCCTTTTTTTACCTCTTCAAAACTCTTTTTTTTTTTTTTTTTTTTTTACCTCTTCAAAACTCCAACATTGATTTTTTGTTCCTTTTTTTACCTCTTCAAAACTCCAAATTTTTTTTTTTTTTTTTTTTTACCTCTTCAAAACTCCAACTTTTTTTTTTTTTTACCTCTTCAAAACTCCAACTTTTTTTTTTTTTTACCTCTTCAAAACTCCACAATTTTTTTTTTTTTTTTTTTACCTCTTCAAAACTCCAACTTTTTTTTTTTTTACCTCTTCAAAACTCCAACTTTTTTTTTTTTTTACCTCTTCAAAACTCATTTTTTTTATTTTTTTTTTTTACCTCTTCAAAACTCCAACATTGATTTTTTGTTCCTTTTTTTACCTCTTCAAAACTCCAAATTTTTTTTTTTTTTTTTTTTACCTCTTCAAAACTTAATTTTTTTTTTTTTTTTTTACCTCTTCAAAACGCCAACATTGATTTTTTGTTCCTTTTTTTACCTCTTCAAAACTCCAAATTTTTTTTTTTTTTTTTTTCACCTCTTCAAAACTCAATTTTTTTTATTTTTTTTTACCTCTTCAAAACTCCAACTTTTTTTTTTTTTTTTTACCTCTTCAAAATTCAATTTTTTTTTTTTTTTTTTTACCTCTTCAAAACTCCAACTTTTTTTTTTTTTTTTTACCTCTTCAAAATTCAATTTTTTTTTTTTTTTTTTACCTCTTCAAAACTCCAACATTGATTTTTTGTTCCTTTTTTTACCTCTTCAAAACTCCACAATTTTTTTTTTTTTTTTACCTCTTCAAAACTCCAACATTTTTTTTTTTACCTCTTCAAAACTCCAACATTGATTTTTTGTTCCTTTTTTTACCTCTTCAAAACTCTAACTTTTTTTTTTTTTTACCTCTTCAAAACTCAATTTTTTTTTTTTTTTTTTTTTTACCTCTTCAAAACTCCAACATTGATTTTTTTTTTTTTTTTTACCTCTTCAAAACTCCAACATTTTTTTTTTTTTTACCTCTTCAAAACTCCACACTTTTTTTTATTTTTTTTTTTTACCTCTTCAAAACTCCAACTTTTTATTTTTTTTTACCTCTTCAAAACTCATTTTTTTTTATTTTTATTTTTTACCTCTTCAAAACTCCAACATTGATTTTTTGTTCCTTTTTTTACCTCTTCAAAACTCCAAATTTTTTTTTTTTTTTTTTTACCTCTTCAAAACTTTTTTTTTTTTTTTTTACCTCTTCAAAACTCCAACTTTTTTTTTTTTTTACCTCTTCAAAACTCCAACTTTTTTTTTTTTTACCTCTTCAAAACTCCAACTTTTTTTTTTTTTTTTTTTACCTCTTCAAAACTCCAACATTTTTTTTTTTTTTTACCTCTTCAAAACTCCAACATTGATTTTTTGTTCCTTTTTTTACCTCTTCAAAACTCCAAATTTTTTTTTTTTTTTTTTTACCTCTTCAAAACTCAATTTTTTTTTTTTTTTTTACCTCTTCAAAACTCCAACTTTTTTTTTTTTTTTTTACCTCTTCAAAACTCTACAATTTTATTTTTTTTTTTTTTTTTTACCTCTTCAAAACTCCAACTTTTTTTTTTTTTTTTTCCTCTTCAAAACTCTACAATTTTTTTTTTTTTTTTTTTTTACCTCTTCAAAACTCCAACTTTTTTTTTTTTTTACCTCTTCAAAACTCCACCTTTTTTTTTTTTTTTTTTACCTCTTCAAAACTCCAACATTGATTTTTTGTTCCTTTTTTTACCTCTTCAAAACTCCACATTTTTTTTTTTTTTTTTTTTTACCTCTTCAAAACTCCAACATTTTTTTTTTTTTTACCTCTTCAAAACTCCAACATTGATTTTTTGTTCCTTTTTTTACCTCTTCAAAACTCCACAATTTTTTTATTTTTTTTTTTTACCTCTTCAAAACTCCAACATTGATTTTTTGTTCCTTTTTTTACCTCTTCAAAACTCCACAATTTTTTTTTTTATTTTTTTTTACCTCTTCAAAACTCCAACTTTTTATTTTTTTTTACCTCTTCAAAACTCATTTTTTTTTTTTTTTTTTTTTACCTCTTCAAAACTCCAACTTTTTTTTTTTTTTTTTTTTACCTCTTCAAAACTCCAACTTTTTTTTTTTTTTTTTTTTTACCTCTTCAAAACTCCAACATTTTTTTTTTTTTTCCTCTTCAAAACTCTACAATTTTTTTTTTTTTTTTTTTTTTACCTCTTCAAAACTCCAACTTTTTATTTTTTTTTACCTCTTCAAAACTCATTTTTTTTTTTTTTTTTTTTTACCTCTTCAAAACTCCAACTTTTTTTTTTTTTTTTTTTTTACCTCTTCAAAACTCCAACATTTTTTTTTTTTTTACCTCTTCAAAACTCCATTTTTTGTTTTTTTTTACCTCTTCAAAACTCCAACATTGATTTTTTGTTCCTTTTTTTACCTCTTCAAAACTCCACAATTTTTTTTTTTTTTTTTTTTTACCTCTTCAAAACTCATTTTTTTTATTTTTATTTTTTACCTCTTCAAAACTCCAACATTGATTTTTTGTTCCTTTTTTTACCTCTTCAAAACTCCAAATTTTTTTTTTTTTTTTTTTACCTCTTCAAAACTCAATTTTTTTTTTTTTTTTTACCTCTTCAAAACTCCAACTTTTTTTTTTTTTTTTACCTCTTCAAAACTCCAAATTTTTTTTTTTTTTTTTTTTACCTCTTCAAAACTCCAACTTTTTTTTTTTTTTACCTCTTCAAAACTCCAACTTTTTTTTTTTTTTTTTTACCTCTTCAAAACTCCAACATTTTTTTTTTTTACCTCTTCAAAACTCCAACATTGATTTTTTGTTCCTTTTTTTACCTCTTCAAAACTCCACAATTTTTTTTTTTTTTTTTTTTACCTCTTCAAAACTCCAACTTTTAATTTTTTTTACCTCTTCAAAACTCTTTTTTTTTTTTTTTTTTTTTTTACCTCTTCAAAACTCCAACATTGATTTTTTGTTCCTTTTTTTACCTCTTCAAAACTCCAAATTTTTTTATTTTTTGTTTTTACCTCTTCAAAACTCCAATTTTTTTTTTTTTTACCTCTTCAAAACTCCAACTTTTTTTTTTTTTTACCTCTTCAAAACTCCACCTTTTTTTTTTTTTTTTTTACCTCTTCAAAACTCCAACATTGATTTTTTGTTCCTTTTTTTACCTCTTCAAAACTCCACATTTTTTTTTTTTTTTTTTTTTACCTCTTCAAAACTCCAACATTTTTTTTTTTTTTACCTCTTCAAAACTCCAACATTGATTTTTTGTTCCTTTTTTTACCTCTTCAAAACTCCACATTTTTTTTTTTTTTTTTTTTTACCTCTTCAAAACTCCAACATTGATTTTTTGTTCCTTTTTTTACCTCTTCAAAACTCCACAATTTTTTTTTTTTTTTTTTTTTACCTCTTCAAAACTCCAACTTTTTTTTTTTTTTTACCTCTTCAAAACTCATTTTTTTTTTTTTTTTTTTTTACCTCTTCAAAACTCCAACTTTTTTTTTTTTTTTTTTTTTACCTCTTCAAAACTCCAACATTTTTTTTTTTTTTTACCTCTTCAAAACTCCATTTTTTGTTTTTTTTTACCTCTTCAAAACTCCAACATTGATTTTTTGTTCCTTTTTTTACCTCTTCAAAACTCCACAATTTTTTTTTTTTTTTTTTTTTACCTCTTCAAAACTCATTGTTTTTTTTTTTTTTTTTTACCTCTTCA
The DNA here is from genome assembly GCF_982586985.1 of Callionymus lyra. NCBI lineage: Eukaryota > Metazoa > Chordata > Actinopteri > Syngnathiformes > Callionymidae > Callionymus > Callionymus lyra. The sequence goes on from NW_028258673.1 coordinate 28,349, forward strand.
AAACTCCAACTTTTTTTTTTTTTTTACCTCTTCAAAACTCAATTTTTTTTTTTTTTTTTTACCTCTTCAAAACTCCAACTTTTTTTTTTTTTTACCTCTTCAAAACTCAATTTTTTTTTTTTTTTTTTTACCTCTTCAAAACTCCAACATTGATTTTTTGTTCCTTTTTTTACCTCTTCAAAACTCCAACTTTTTTTTTTTTTTTACCTCTTCAAAACTCCAAGATTGATTTTTTGTTCCTTTTTTTACCTCTTCAAAACTCCAATTTTTTTTTTTTTTTTTTTTACCTCTTCAAAACTCCAATTTTTTTTTTTTTTACCTCTTCAAAACTCCAACTTTTTTTTTTTTTTACCTCTTCAAAACTCCAACATTTTTTTTTTTTTTACCTCTTCAAAACTCCAACATTGATTTTTTGTTCCTTTTTTTACCTCTTCAAAACTCCACAATTTTTTTTATTTTTTTTTTTTACCTCTTCAAAACTCATTTTTTTTTATTTTTTTTTTTTACCTCTTCAAAACTCCAACATTGATTTTTTGTTCATTTTTTTACCTCTTCAAAACTCCAATTTCTTTTTTTTTTTTTTTTTACCTCTTCAAAACTCAATTTTTTTTTTTTTTTTACCTCTTCAAAACTCCAACTTTTTTTTTTTTTTTTTACCTCTTCAAAACTCTACAATTTTTTTTTATTTTTTTTTTTTACCTCTTCAAAACTTCAACTTTTTTTTTTTTTTACCTCTTCAAAACTCACACTTTTTTTTTTTTTTTTTTTGCCTCTTCAAAACTCCAACATTGATTTTTTGTTCCTTTTTTTACCTCTTCAAAACTCCACAATATTTTTTTTTTTTTTTTTTTACCTTTTCAAAACTCCAACATTGATTTTTTGTTCCTTTTTTTACCTCTTCAAAACTCCACAATTTTTTTTTTTTTTTTTTTTTACCTCTTCAAAACTCCAACTTTTTATTTTTTTTTACCTCTTCAAAACTCATTTTTTTTTATTTTTTTTTTTTACCTCTTCAAAACTCCAACATTGATTTTTTGTTCCTTTTTTTACCTCTTCAAAACTCCAAATTTTTTTTTTTTTTGTTTTACCTCTTCAAAACTCAATTTTTTTTTTTTTTTTTTTACCTCTTCAAAACTCCAACTTTTTTTTTTTTTTTACCTCTTCAAAACTCTACAATTTTTTTTTTTTTTTTTTTTTTACCTCTTCAAAACTCCAACTTTTTTTTTTTTTTACCTCTTCAAAACTCCAACTTTTTTTTTTTTTTTTTTTACCTCTTCAAAACTCCAACATTGATTTTTTGTTCCTTTTTTTACCTCTTCAAAACTCCAACTTTTTTTTTTTTTTACCTCTTCAAAACTCCACACATTTTTTTATATTTTTTTTACCTCTTCAAAACTCCACAATTTTTTATTTATTTTTTTTACCTCTTCAAAACTCCACAATTATTTTTTTTTTTTTTTTTTTACCTCTTCAAAACTCCAACTTTTTTTTTTTTTTACCTCTTCAAAACTCCAACTTTTTTTTTTTTTTTTTTACCTCTTCAAAACTCCAACATTTTTTTTTTTTTACCTCTTCAAAACTCCACAATTTTTTTTTTAATTTTTTTTTACCTCTTCAAAACTCCAACTTTTAATTTTTTTTACCTCTTCAAA
>NW_028258673.1:40000-47500 GCF_982586985.1 Callionymus lyra
CTCTACAATTTTTTTTTTTTTTTTTTTTTTTTACCTCTTCAAAACTTCAACTTTTTTTTTTTTTTTACCTCTTCAAAACTCACACTTTTTTTTTTTTTTTTTTTTACCTCTTCAAAACTCCAACATTGATTTTTTGTTCCTTTTTTTACCTCTTCAAAACTCCACAATTTTTTTTTTTTTTTTTTTTTACCTCTTCAAAACTCCAACATTTTTTTTTTTTTTACCTCTTCAAAACTCCAACATTGATTTTTTGTTCCTTTTTTTACCTCTTCAAAACTCCACAATTTTTTTTTTTTTTTTTTTTTACCTCTTCAAAACTCCAACTTTTAATTTTTTTTACCTCTTCAAAACTCTTTTTTTTTACCTCTTCAAAACTCCAACATTGATTTTTTGTTCCTTTTTTTACCTCTTCAAAACTCCAATTTTTTTTTTTTTTTTTTTTTACCTCTTCAAAACTCCAACTTTTTTTTTTTTTTACCTCTTCAAAACTCCAACTTTTTTTTTTTTTTTTTACCTCTTCAAAACTCCAACATTTTTTTTTTTTTTACCTCTTCAAAACTCCAACATTGATTTTTTGTTCCTTTTTTTACCTCTTCAAAACTCCACAATTTTTTTTTTTTTTTTTTTTTACCTCTTCAAAACTCCAACTTTTAATTTTTTGTACCTCTTCAAAACTCTTTTTTTTTTTTTTTTTTTTTTTACCTCTTCAAAACTCCAACATTGATTTTTTGTTCCTTTTTTTACCTCTTCAAAACTCCACAATTTTTTTTTTTTTTTTTTTTTACCTCTTCAAAACTCCAACTTTTTATTTTTTTTTACCTCTTCAAAACTCATTTTTTTTTATTTTTTTTTTTTACCTCTTCAAAACTCCAACATTGATTTTTTGTTCCTTTTTTTACCTCTTCAAAACTCCAAATTTTTTTTTTTTTTTGTTTTACCTCTTCAAAACTCAATTTTTTTTTTTTTTTTTTTACCTCTTCAAAACTCCAACTTTTTTTTTTTTTTTACCTCTTCAAAACTCTACGATTTTTTTTTTTTTTTTTTTTTTTACCTCTTCAAAACTCCAACTTTTTTTTTTTTTTACCTCTTCAAAACTCCAACTTTTTTTTTTTTTTTTTTACCTCTTCAAAACTCCAACATTGATTTTTTGTTCCTTTTTTTACCTCTTCAAAACTCCAACTTTTTTTTTTTTTTTACCTCTTCAAAACTCCAAATTTTTTTTTTTTTACCTCTTCAAAACTCCTCAATTTTTTTTTTTTTTTTTTAACCTCTTCAAAACTCCAACTTTTTTTTTTTTTTACCTCTTCAAAACTCCACACATTTTTTTTATATTTTTTTTACCTCTTCAAAACTCCACAATTTTTTATTTATTTTTTTTACCTCTTCAAAACTCTACAATTCTTTTTTTTTTTTTTTTTTTACCTCTTCAAAACTCCAACATTTTTTTTTTTTTTACCTCTTCAAAACTCTACAATTTTTTTTTTTGTTCCTTTTTTTACCTCTTCAAAACTCCAACTTATTTTTTTTTTTTACCTCTTCAAAACTCAATTTTTTTTTTTTCTTTTTTTTTTACCTCTTCAAAACTCCAACATTGATTTTTTGTTCCTTTTTTTACCTCTTCAAAACTCATTTTTTTTAATTTTTTTTTTACCTCTTCAAAACTCCAACATTGATTTTTTGTTCCTTTTTTTACCTCTTCAAAACTCCAATTTTTTTTTTTTTTTTTTTTTACCTCTTCAAAACTCAATTTTTTTTTTTTTTTTTACCTCTTCAAAACTCCAACTTTTTTTTTTTTTTACCTCTTCAAAACTCCAACTTTTTTTTTTTTTTTTTTACCTCTTCAAAACTCCAACATTGATTTTTTGTTCCTTTTTTTACCTCTTCAAAACTCCACAATTTTTTTTTTTTTTTTTTTTTTACCTCTTCAAAACTCCAACTTTTTTTTTTTTTTTTACCTCTTCAAAACTCTACAATTTTTTTTTTTTTTTTTTTTTTTACCTCTTCAAAACTCCAACTTTTTTTTTTTTTTACCTCTTCAAAACTCCAACTTTTTTTTTTTTTTTTTTTACCTCTTCAAAACTCCAACATTGATTTTTTGTTCCTTTTTTTACCTCTTCAAAACTCCACAATTTTTTTTTTTTTTTTTTTTACCTCTTCAAAACTCCAACTTTTTTTTTTTTTTACCTCTTCAAAACTCATTTTTTTTTATTTATTTTTTTTACCTCTTCAAAACTCCAACATTGATTTTTTGTTCCTTTTTTTACCTCTTCAAAATTCAATTTTTTTTTTTTTTTTTTTACCTCTTCAAAACTCAATTTTTTTTTTTTTTTACCTCTTCAAAACTCCAACTTTTTTTTTTTTTTTACCTCTTCAAAACTCTACAATTTTTTTTTTTTTTTTTTTTTACCTCTTCAAAACTCCAACTTTTTTTTTTTTTTACCTCTTCAAAACTCCAACTTTTTTTTTTTTTTTTTACCTCTTCAAAACTCCAACATTGATTTTTTGTTCCTTTTTTTACCTCTTCAAAACTCCACAATTTTTTTTTTTTTTTTTTTTTACCTCTTCAAAACTCCAACATTTTTTTTTTTTTTACCTCTTCAAAACTCCAACATTGATTTTTTGTTCCTTTTTTTACCTCTTCAAAACTCCACAATTTTTTTTTTTTTTTTTTTACCTCTTCAAAACTCCAACATTGATTTTTTGTTCCTTTTTTTACCTCTTCAAAACTCCAAATTTTTTTTTTTTTTTTTTTTACCTCTTCAAAACTCCAACTTTTTTTTTTTTTTACCTCTTCAAAACTCAATTTTTTTTTTTTTCTTTTTTTTTTACCTCTTCAAAACTCCAACATTGATTTTTTGTTCCTTTTTTTACCTCTTCAAAACTCAATTTTTTTAATTTTTTTTTTACCTCTTCAAAACTCCAACATTGATTTTTTGTTCCTTTTTTTACCTCTTCAAAACTCCAAATTTTTTTATTTTTTTTTTTTACCTCTTCAAAACTCTTTTTTTTTTTTTTTTTTTTTTACCTCTTCAAAACTCCAACTTTTTTTTTTTTTTTACCTCTTCAAAACTCCAACATTGATTTTTTGTTCCTTTTTTTACCTCTTCAAAACTCCAACTTTTTTTTTTTTTTACCTCTTCAAAACTCCAAGATTGATTTTTTGTTCCTTTTTTTACCTCTTCAAAACTCCAATTTTTTTTTTTTTTTTTTTACCTCTTCAAAACTCCAATTTTTTTTTTTTTTACCTCTTCAAAACTCCAACTTTTTTTTTTTTTTACCTCTTCAAAACTCCAACATTTTTTTTTTTTTTACCTCTTCAAAACTCCAACATTGATTTTTTGTTCCTTTTTTTACCTCTTCAAAACTCCACAATTTTTTTTTTTTTTTTTTTTTACCTCTTCAAAACTCATTTTTTTTTATTTATTTTTTTTACCTCTTCAAAACTCCAACATTGATTTTTTGTTCATTTTTTTACCTCTTCAAAACTCCAATTTCTTTTTTTTTTTTTTTTTACCTCTTCAAAACTCAATTTTTTTTTTTTTTTTACCTCTTCAAAACTCCAACTTTTTTTTTTTTTTTTTACCTCTTCAAAACTCTACAATTTTTTTTTTTTTTTTTTTTACCTCTTCAAAACTTCAACTTTTTTTTTTTTTTTACCTCTTCAAAACTCACACTTTTTTTTTTTTTTTTTTTACCTCTTCAAAACTCCAACATTGATTTTTTGTTCCTTTTTTTACCTCTTCAAAACTCCACAATTTTTTTTTTTTTTTTTTTTTACCTCTTCAAAACTCCAACTTTTTTTTTTTTTTTTTTACCTCTTCAAAACTCCAACATTGATTTTTTGTTCCTTTTTTTACCTCTTCAAAACTCCACAATTTTTTTTTTTTTTTTTTTTTACCTCTTCAAAACTCCAACTTTTTATTTTTTTTACCTCTTCAAAACTCTTTTTTTATTTATTTTTTTTACCTCTTCAAAACTCCAACATTGATTTTTTGTTCCTTTTTTTACCTCTTCAAAATTCAATTTTTTTTTTTTTTTTTTTACCTCTTCAAAACTCAATTTTTTTTTTTTTTTTTACCTCTTCAAAACTCCAACTTTTTTTTTTTTTTTTTTTTACCTCTTCAAAACTCCAACATTTTTTTTTTTTTTACCTCTTCAAAACTCCAACATTGATTTTTTGTTCCTTTTTTTACCTCTTCAAAACTCCACAATTTTTTTTTTTTTTTTTTTTACCTCTTCAAAACTCCAACATTGATTTTTTGTTCCTTTTTTTACCTCTTCAAAACTCCAAATTTTTTTTTCTTTTTTTTTTACCTCTTCAAAACTCCAACATTGATTTTTTGTTCCTTTTTTTACCTCTTCAAAACTCCACAATTTTTTTTTTTTTTTTTTTTACCTCTTCAAAACTCCAACTTTTTTTTTTTTTTTTTTTACCTCTTCAAAACTCCAACATTGATTTTTTGTTCCTTTTTTTACCTCTTCAAAACTCCACAATTTTTTTTTTTTTTTTTTTTTACCTCTTCAAAACTCCAACTTTTTATTTTTTTTACCTCTTCAAAACTCTTTTTTTATTTATTTTTTTTACCTCTTCAAAACTCCAACATTGATTTTTTGTTCCTTTTTTTACCTCTTCAAAATTCAATTTTTTTTTATTTTTTTTTACCTCTTCAAAACTCAATTTTTTTTTTTTTTTTTACCTCTTCAAAACTCCAACTTTTTTTTTTTTTTTTTTTACCTCTTCAAAACTCCAACATTTTTTTTTTTTTTACCTCTTCAAAACTCCAACATTGATTTTTTGTTCCTTTTTTTACCTCTTCAAAACTCCACAATTTTTTTTTTTTTTTTTTTACCTCTTCAAAACTCCAACATTGATTTTTTGTTCCTTTTTTTACCTCTTCAAAACTCCAAATTTTTTTTTTTTTTTTTTTACCTCTTCAAAACTCAATTTTTTTTTTTTTCTTTTTTTTTTACCTCTTCAAAACTCCAACATTGATTTTTTGTTCCTTTTTTTACCTCTTCAAAACTCAATTTTTTTTAATTTTTTTTTTACCTCTTCAAAACTCCAACATTGATTTTTTGTTCCTTTTTTTACCTCTTCAAAACTCCAAATTTTTTTTTTTTTTTTTTTTACCTCTTCAAAACTCTTTTTTTTTTTTTTTTTTTTTTACCTCTTCAAAACTCCAACTTTTTTTTTTTTTTACCTCTTCAAAACTCCACAATTTTTTTTTTTTTTTTTTACCTCTTCAAAACTCCAACTTTTTTTTTTTTTTACCTCTTCAAAACTCCAACTTTTTTTTTTTTTTTTTTTACCTCTTCAAAACTCCAACATTGATTTTTTGTTCCTTTTTTTACCTCTTCAAAACTCCAACTTTTTTTTTTTTTTTACCTCTTCAAAACTCAATTTTTTTCTTTTTTTTTTTACCTCTTCAAAACTCCAACATTGATTTTTTGTTCCTTTTTTTACCTCTTCAAAATTCAATTTTTTTTTTTTTTTTTTTACCTCTTCAAAACTCAATTTTTTTTTTTTTTTTTACCTCTTCAAAACTCCAACTTTTTATTTTTTTTTACCTCTTCAAAACTCCAACATTGATTTTTTGTTCCTTTTTTTACCTCTTCAAAACTCCACAATTTTTTTTTTTATTTTTTTTTACCTCTTCAAAACTCATTTTTTTTTATTTATTTTTTTTACCTCTTCAAAACTCCAACATTGATTTTTTGTTCCTTTTTTTACCTCTTCAAAATTCAATTTTTTTTTATTTTTTTTTACCTCTTCAAAACTCAATTTTTTTTTTTTTTTTACCTCTTCAAAACTCCAACTTTTTATTTTTTTTTACCTCTTCAAAACTCTTTTTTTTATTTATTTTTTTTACCTCTTCAAAACTCCAACATTTTTTTTTTTTTTACCTCTTCAAAACTCTACAGTTTTTTTTTTTGTTTTTTTTTACCTCTTCAAAACTCCATTTTTTTTTTTTTTTACCTCTTCAAAACTCCAACATTGATTTTTTGTTCCTTTTTTTACCTCTTCAAAACTCCAACTTTTTTTTTTTTTTACCTCTTCAAAACTCAATTTTTTTTTTTTTTTTTTACCTCTTCAAAACTCCAACATTGATTTTTTGTTCCTTTTTTTACCTCTTCAAAACTCCAACTTTTTTTTTTTTTTTACCTCTTCAAAACTCCAAGATTGATTTTTTGTTCCTTTTTTTACCTCTTCAAAACTCCAACTTTTTATTTTTTTTTACCTCTTCAAAACTCATTTTTTTTTTTTTTTTTTTTACCTCTTCAAAACTCCAACATTGATTTTTTGTTCCTTTTTTTACCTCTTCAAAACTCCACAATTTTTTTTTTTATTTTTTTTTACCTCTTCAAAACTCCAATTTCTTTTTTTTTTTTTTTTTACCTCTTCAAAACTCTTTTTTTTTTTTTTTTTACCTCTTCAAAACTCCAACTTTTTTTTTTTTTTTTTACCTCTTCAAAACTCTACAATTTTTTTTTTTTTTTTTTTTTTTACCTCTTCAAAACTTCAACTTTTTTTTTTTTTTACCTCTTCAAAACTCACACTTTTTTTTTTTTTTTTTTTACCTCTTCAAAACTCCAACATTGATTTTTTGTTCCTTTTTTTACCTCTTCAAAACTCCACAATTTTTTTTTTTATTTTTTTTTACCTCTTCAAAACTCCAACATTGATTTTTTGTTCCTTTTTTTACCTCTTCAAAACTCCACAATTTTTTTTTTTTTTTTTTTACCTCTTCAAAACTCCAACTTTTTTTTTTTTTTTACCTCTTCAAAACTCATTTTTTTTATTTTTTTTTTTTACCTCTTCAAAACTCCAACATTGATTTTTTGTTCCTTTTTTTACCTCTTCAAAACTCCAAATTTTTTTTTTTTTTTTTTTACCTCTTCAAAACTCAATTTTTTTTTTTTTTTTTTACCTCTTCAAAACTCCAACTTTTTTTTTTTTTTTTACCTCTTCAAAACTCTACAATTTTTTTTTTTTATTTTTTTTTTACCTCTTCAAAACTCCAACTTTTTTTTTTTTTTTTACCTCTTCAAAACTCTACAATTTTTTTTTTTTTTTTTTTTTTTTACCTCTTCAAAACTCCAACTTTTTTTTTTTTTTACCTCTTCAAAGCTCCAACATTGATTTTTTGTTCCTTTTTTTACCTCTTCAAAACTCCACAATTTTTTTTTTTTTTTTTTTTACCTCTTCAAAACTCCAACATTTTTTTTTTTTTTACCTCTTCAAAACTCCAACATTGATTTTTTGTTCCTTTTTTTACCTCTTCAAAACTCCACAATTTTTTTTATTTTTTTTTTTTACCTCTTCAAAACTCATTTTTTTTTATTTTTATTTTTTACCTCTTCAAAACTCCAACATTGATTTTTTGTTCATTTTTTTACCTCTTCAAAACTCCAATTTCTTTTTTTTTTTTTTTTTACCTCTTCAAAACTCAATTTTTTTTTTTTTTTTACCTCTTCAAAACTCCAACTTTTTTTTTTTTT
>NW_028258673.1:55000-57500 GCF_982586985.1 Callionymus lyra
TTTTACCTCTTCAAAACTCCAACATTGATTTTTTGTTCCTTTTTTTACCTCTTCAAAACTCCAACTTTTTTTTTTTTTTTACCTCTTCAAAACTCCAAGATTGATTTTTTGTTCCTTTTTTTACCTCTTCAAAACTCCAAATTTTTTTTTTTTTTTTTTTACCTCTTCAAAACTCCAATTTTTTTTTTTTTTTACCTCTTCAAAACTCCAACATTGATTTTTTGTTCCTTTTTTTACCTCTTCAAAACTCCAACTTTTTTTTTTTTTTTACCTCTTCAAAACTCCAAGATTGATTTTTTGTTCCTTTTTTTACCTCTTCAAAACTCCAAATTTTTTTTTTTTTTTTTTTACCTCTTCAAAACTCCAATTTTTTTTTTTTTTTACCTCTTCAAAACTCCAACATTGATTTTTTGTTCCTTTTTTTACCTCTTCAAAACTCCACAATTTTTTTTTTTTTTTTTTTTTTTACCTCTTCAAAACTCCAACTTTTAATTTTTTTTACCTCTTCAAAACTCTTTTTTTTTTTTTTTTTTTTTTTACCTCTTCAAAACTCCAACATTGATTTTTTATTCCTTTTTTTACCTCTTCAAAACTCCAATTTTTTTTTTTTTTTTTTTACCTCTTCAAAACTCAATTTTTTTTTTTTTTTACCTCTTCAAAACTCCAACTTTTTTTTTTTTTTTTACCTCTTCAAAACTCTACAATTTTTTTTTTTTTTTTTTTTTTTACCTCTTCAAAACTTCAACTTTTTTTTTTTTTTACCTCTTCAAAACTCACACTTTTTTTTTTTTTTTTTTTACCTCTTCAAAACTCCAACATTGATTTTTTGTTCCTTTTTTTACCTCTTCAAAACTCCACAATTTTTTTTTTTTTTTTTTTTTTACCTCTTCAAAACTCCAACATTGATTTTTTGTTCCTTTTTTTACCTCTTCAAAACTCCACAATTTTTTTTTTTTTTTTTTTTTACCTCTTCAAAACTCCAACTTTTTTTTTTTTTTTACCTCTTCAAAACTCATTTTTTTTATTTTTTTTTTTTACCTCTTCAAAACTCCAACATTGATTTTTTGTTCCTTTTTTTACCTCTTCAAAACTCCAAATTTTTTTTTTTTTTTTTTTTTACCTCTTCAAAACTCAATTTTTTTTTTTTTTTTTACCTCTTCAAAACTCCAACCTTTTTTTTTTTTTTTACCTCTTCAAAACTCCAACTTTTTTTTTTTTTTTTACCTCTTCAAAACTCTACAATTTTTTTTTTTTTTTTTTTTTTTACCTCTTCAAAACTCCAACTTTTTTTTTTTTTTACCTCTTCAAAGCTCCAACATTGATTTTTTGTTCCTTTTTTTACCTCTTCAAAACTCCACAATTTTTTTTTTTTTTTTTTACCTCTTCAAAACTCCAACATTGATTTTTTTTTTTTTTTTTTACCTCTTCAAAACTCCAACTTTTTTTTTTTTTTTACCTCTTCAAAACTCCACAATTTTTTTTTTTTTTTTTTTTTACCGCTTCAAAACTCCAACTTTTTTTTTTTTTACCTCTTCAAAACTCCAACTTTTTTTTTTTTTTTTTTACCTCTTCAAAACTCCAACATTGATTTTTTGTTCCTTTTTTTACCTCTTCAAAACTCCACAATTTTTTTTTTTTTTTTTTTTTACCTCTTCAAAACTCCAACTTTTAATTTTTTTTACCTCTTCAAAACTCTTTTTTTTTTATTTTTTTTTTTACCTCTTCAAAACTCCAACATTGATTTTTTTTTTTTTTTTTTACCTCTTCAAAACTCAATTTTTTTTTTTTTTTTACCTCTTCAAAACTCCAACTTTTTTTTTTTTTTACCTCTTCAAAACTCCACAATTTTTTTTTTTTTTTTTTTTTACCTCTTCAAAACTCCAACTTTTTTTTTTTTTTTTTTACCTCTTCAAAACTCCAACATTTTTTTTTTTTTACCTCTTCAAAACTCCAACATTGATTTTTTGTTCCTTTTTTTACCTCTTCAAAACTCCACAATTTTTTTTTTTTTTTTTTTTTACCTCTTCAAAACTCCAACTTTTAATTTTTTTTACCTCTTCAAAACTCTTTTTTTTTACCTCTTCAAAACTCCAACATTGATTTTTTGTTCCTTTTTTTACCTCTTCAAAACTCCAAATTTTTTTTTTTTTTTTTTTACCTCTTCAAAACTCCAACTTTTTTTTTTTTTTTACCTCTTCAAAACTCCACAATTTTTTTTTTTTTTTTTTTTACCTCTTCAAAACTCCAACTTTTTTTTTTTTTTACCTCTTCAAAACTCCAACTTTTTTTTTTTTTTTTTTACCTCTTCAAAACTCCAACATTTTTTTTTTTTTTACCTCTTCAAAACTCCAACATTGATTTTTTGTTCCTTTTTTTACCTCTTCAAAACTCCACAATTTTTTTTTTTTTTTTTTTTTACCTCTTCAAAACTCCAACTTTTAATTTTTTTTACCTCTTCAAAACTCTTTTTTTTTACCTCTTCAAAACTCCAACATTGATT
>NW_028258673.1:65000-68792 GCF_982586985.1 Callionymus lyra
TTTTTACCTCTTCAAAACTCAATTTTTTTTTTTTTTTTTTACCTCTACAAAACTCCAACTTTTTTTTTTTTTTTTTACCTCTTCAAAACTCTACAATTTTTTTTTTTTTTTTTTTTTACCTCTTCAAAACTTCAACTTTTTTTTTTTTTTACCTCTTCAAAACTCCAACATTGATTTTTTGTTCCTTTTTTTACCTCTTCAAAACTCCACAATTTTTTTTTTTTTTTTTTTTTACCTCTTCAAAACTCCAACTTTTTATTTTTTTTTTACCTCTTTCAAAACTCATTTTTTTTTTTTTTTTTTTTTTACCTCTTCAAAACTCCAACATTGATTTTTTGTTCCTTTTTTTACCTCTTCAAAACTCCAAATTTTTTTTTTTTTTTTTTTTTACCTCTTCAAAACTCAATTTTTTTTTTTTTTTTTTACCTCTTCAAAACTCCAACTTTTTTTTTTTTTTTTACCTCTTCAAAACTCCAAATTTTTTTTTTTTTTTTTTTTACCTCTTCAAAACTCCAACATTGATTTTTTTTTTTTTTTTTTTACCTCTTCAAAACTCCAACTTTTTTTTTTTTTTTTTTACCTCTTCAAAACTCCAACATTTTTTTTTTTTTTACCTCTTCAAAACTCTACAATTTTTTTTTTTTTTTTTTTTTACCTCTTCAAAACTTCAACTTTTTTTTTTTTTTTACCTCTTCAAAACTCCAACATTGATTTTTTGTTCCTTTTTTTACCTCTTCAAAACTCCACAATTTTTTTTTTTTTTTTTTTTTACCTCTTCAAAACTCCAACTTTTTATTTTTTTTTACCTCTTCAAAACTCATTTTTTTTATTTTTTTTTTTTACCTCTTCAAAACTCCAACATTGATTTTTTGTTCCTTTTTTTACCTCTTCAAAACTCCAAATTTTTTTTTTTTTTTTTTTTACCTCTTCAAAACTCTTTTTTTTTTTTTTTTTACCTCTTCAAAACTCCAACTTTTTTTTTTTTTTTTTTTTTACCTCTTCAAAACTCCAACTTTTTTTTTTTTTTTTACCTCTTCAAAACTCTACAATTTTTTTTTTTTTTTTTTTTTTTACCTCTTCAAAACTCCAACTTTTTTTTTTTTTTTTACCTCTTCAAAACTCTACAATTTTTTTTTTTTTTTTTTTTTTTACCTCTTCAAAACTCCAACTTTTTTTTTTTTTTACCTCTTCAAAGCTCCAACATTGATTTTTTGTTCCTTTTTTTACCTCTTCAAAACTCCACAATTTTTTTTTTTTTTTTTTTTACCTCTTCAAAACTCCAACATTGATTTTTTTTTTTTTTTTTTACCTCTTCAAAACTCCAACTTTTTTTTTTTTTTTACCTCTTCAAAACTCCAACTTTTTTTTTTTTTTTTTTACCTCTTCAAAACTCCAACATTTTTTTTTTTTTTACCTCTTCAAAACTCTACAATTTTTTTTTTTTTTTTTTTTACCTCTTCAAAACTTCAACTTTTTTTTTTTTTTTACCTCTTCAAAACTCCAACATTGATTTTTTGTTCCTTTTTTTACCTCTTCAAAACTCCACAATTTTTTTTTTTTTTTTTTTTTTACCTCTTCAAAACTCCAACTTTTTATTTTTTTTACCTCTTCAAAACTCTTTTTTTTTTTTTTTTTTTTTTACCTCTTCAAAACTCCAACATTGATTTTTTTTTTTTTTTTTACCTCTTCAAAACTCAATTTTTTTTTTTTTTTTACCTCTTCAAAACTCCAACTTTTTTTTTTTTTTACCTCTTCAAAACTCCACAATTTTTTTTTTTTTTTTTTTTTACCTCTTCAAAACTCCAACATTTTTTTTTTTTTACCTCTTCAAAACTCCAACATTGATTTTTTGTTCCTTTTTTTACCTCTTCAAAACTCCACAATTTTTTTTTTTTTTTTTTTTACCTCTTCAAAACTCCAACTTTTAATTTTTTTTACCTCTTCAAAACTCTTTTTTTTTACCTCTTCAAAACTCCAACATTGATTTTTTGTTCCTTTTTTTACCTCTTCAAAACTCCAATTTTTTTTTTTTTTTTTTTTACCTCTTCAAAACTCCAACTTTTTTTTTTTTTTACCTCTTCAAAACTCCACAATTTTTTTTTTTTTTTTTTTTACCTCTTCAAAACTCCAACTTTTTTTTTTTTTTACCTCTTCAAAACTCCAACTTTTTTTTTTTTTTTTTTACCTCTTCAAAACTCCAACATTTTTTTTTTTTTTTACCTCTTCAAAACTCCAACATTGATTTTTTGTTCCTTTTTTTACCTCTTCAAAACTCCACAATTTTTTTTTTTTTTTTTTTTTACCTCTTCAAAACTCCAACTTTTAATTTTTTTTACCTCTTCAAAACTCTTTTTTTTTACCTCTTCAAAACTCCAACATTGATTTTTTGTTCCTTTTTTTACCTCTTCAAAACTCCAATTTTTTTTTTTTTTTTTTTTACCTCTTCAAAACTCCAACTTTTTTTTTTTTTACCTCTTCAAAACTCCAACTTTTTTTTTTTTTTTTTACCTCTTCAAAACTCCAACATTTTTTTTTTTTTACCTCTTCAAAACTCCAACATTGATTTTTTGTTCCTTTTTTTACCTCTTCAAAACTCCACAATTTTTTTTTTTTTTTTTTTTTTACCTCTTCAAAACTCCAACTTTTAATTTTTTGTACCTCTTCAAAACTCTTTTTTTTTTTTTATTTTTTTTTTACCTCTTCAAAACTCCAACATTGATTTTTTGTTCCTTTTTTTACCTCTTCAAAACTCCAAATTTTTTTTTTTTTTTTTTACCTCTTCAAAACTCCAATTTTTTTTTTTTTTACCTCTTCAAAACTCCAACTTTTTTTTTTTTTTTACCTCTTCAAAACTCCAACATTTTTTTTTTTTTTATCTCTTCAAAACTCCAACATTGATTTTTTGTTCCTTTTTTTACCTCTTCAAAACTCCACAATTTTTTTTTTTTTTTTTTTTTACCTCTTCAAAACTCCAACTTTTTATTTTTTTTTACCTCTTCAAAACTCTACAATTTTTTTTTTTTTTTTTTTTTACCTCTTCAAAACTTCAACTTTTTTTTTTTTTTACCTCTTCAAAACTCCAACATTGATTTTTTGTTCCTTTTTTTACCTCTTCAAAACTCCACAATTTTTTTTTTTTTTTTTTTTACCTCTTCAAAACTCCAACTTTTTATTTTTTTTTTACCTCTTCAAAACTCATTTTTTTTTTTTTTTTTTTTTTACCTCTTCAAAACTCCAACATTGATTTTTTGTTCCTTTTTTTACCTCTTCAAAACTCCAAATTTTTTTTTTTTTTTTTTTTACCTCTTCAAAACTCAATTTTTTTTTTTTTTTTTACCTCTTCAAAACTCCAACTTTTTTTTTTTTTTTTACCTCTTCAAAACTCCAAATTTTTTTTTTTTTTTTTTTTACCTCTTCAAAACTCCAACATTGATTTTTTTTTTTTTTTTTTTTACCTCTTCAAAACTCCAACTTTTTTTTTTTTTTTTTTACCTCTTCAAAACTCCAACATTTTTTTTTTTTTTACCTCTTCAAAACTCTACAATTTTTTTTTTTTTTTTTTTTTTACCTCTTCAAAACTTCAACTTTTTTTTTTTTTTTACCTCTTCAAAACTCCAACATTGATTTTTTGTTCCTTTTTTTACCTCTTCAAAACTCCACAATTTTTTTTTTTTTTTTTTTTTACCTCTTCAAAACTCCAACTTTTTATTTTTTTTTACCTCTTCAAAACTCATTTTTTTTATTTTTTTTTTTTACCTCTTCAAAACTCCAACATTGATTTTTTGTTCCTTT
>NW_028258674.1:0-2500 GCF_982586985.1 Callionymus lyra
CCAGTATTCCCAGGCGGTCTCCCATCCAAGTACTAACTGGGCCCGACCCTGCTTGGCTTCCGAGATCAGACGAGATCGGGCTCATTCAGGGTGGTGTGGCCGTAAGCGAGGGAAGCGCTTGTGAAATGCCCCAAAGTGTTGAAAATGTTCCCCAGGCCCCTGGTTCCCCATCCCCGCAGGAGGAGGCTCCCCAGGCCCCCTGGTTCCCCATCCCCGCAGGAGGAGGCTCCCCAGGCCCCCTGGTGCAGGAGGAGGCTCCCCAGGCCCCTGGTTCCCCATCCCCGCAGGAGGAGGCTCCCCAGGCCCCCTGGTTCCCCATCCCCGCAGGAGGAGGCTCCCCAGGCCCCATGGTTCCCCATCACCGCAGGAGGAGGCTCCCCAGGCCCCTGGTTCCCCATCCCCGCAGGAGGAGGCTCCCCAGGCCCCCTGGTTCCCCATCCCCGCAGGAGGAGGCTCCCCAGGCCCCATGGTTCCCCATCACCGCAGGAGGAGGCTCCCCAGGCCCCCTGGTTCCCCATCCCCGCAGGAGGAGGCTCCCCAGGCCCCCTGGTGCAGGAGGAGGCTCCCCAGGCCCCCTGGTTCCCCATCCCCGCAGGAGGAGGCTCCCCAGGCCCCCTGGTTCTCCATGCCCGCAGGAGGAGGCTCCCCAGGCCCCTGGTTCTCCATCCCCGCAGGAGGAGGCTCCCCAGGCCCCCTGGTTCTCCATCCCCGCAGGAGGAGGCTCCCCAGGCCCCCTGGTTCTCCATCCCCGCAGGAGGAGGCTCCCCAGGCCCCTGGTTCTCCATCCCCGCAGTAGGAGGCTCCCCAGGCCCCCTGGTTCTCCATCCCCGCAGGAGGAGGCTCCCCAGGCCCCCTGGTTCTCCATCCCCGCAGGAGGAGGCTCCCCAGGCCCCCTGGTTCTCCATCCCCGCAGGAGGAGGCTCCCCAGGCCCCTGGTTCTCCATGCCCGCAGGAGGAGGCTCCCCAGGCCCCCATGTTCTCCATGCCCGCAGGAGGAGGCTCCCCAGGCCCCTTGGTTCTCCATCCCCGCAGGAGGAGGCTCCCCAGGCCCCTGGTTCCCCATCCCCGCAGGAGGAGGCTCCCCAGGCCCCCTGGTTCTCCATGCCCGCAGGAGGAGGCTCCCCAGGCCCCCTGGTTCTCCATGCCCGCAGGAGGAGGCTCCCCAGGCCCCCTGGTTCTCCATGCCCGCAGGAGGAGGCTCCCCAGGCCCCCTGGTTCTCCATCCCCGCAGGAGGAGGCTCCCCAGGCCCCTGGTTCTCCATGCCCGCAGGAGGAGGCTCCCCAGGCCCCCTGGTTCTCCATGACCGCAGGAGGAGGCTCCCCAGGCCCCCTGGTTCTCCATCCCCGCAGGAGGAGGCTCCCCAGGCCCCCTGGTTCCCCATCCCCGCAGGAGGAGGCTCCCCAGGCCCCCTGGTTCTCCATGCCCGCAGGAGGAGGCTCCCCAGGCCCCCTGGTTCCCCATCCCCGCAGGAGGAGGCTCCCCAGGCCCCTGGTTCTCCATCACCGCAGGAGGAGGCTCCCCAGGCCCCCTGGTTCTCCATGCCCGCGGGAGGAGGCTCCCCAGGCCCCCTGGTTGGGAGAGGGGGAAAAAGACCAAAGTGTTTAAAAATGCCCCAAAGTGTTGAAAATGTTCCCCAGGCCCCTGGTTCCCCATCCCCGCAGGAGGAGGCTCCCCAGGCCCCCTGGTTGGGAGAGGGGGAAAAAGAGCAAAGTGTTTAAAAATGCCCCAAAGTGTTGAAAATGTTCCCCAGGCCCCTGGTTCCCCATCCCCGCAGGAGGAGGCTCCCCAGGCCCCCTGGTTGGGAGAGGGGGAAAAAGAGCAAAGTGTTTAAAAATGCCCCAAAGTGTTGAAAATGTTCCCCAGGCCCCTGGTTCCCCATCCCCGCAGGAGGAGGCTCCCCAGGCCCCCTGGTTGGGAGAGGGGGGAAAAAGACCAAAGTGTTTAAAAATGCCCCAAAGTGTTGAAAATGTTCCCCAGGCCCCTGGTTCCCCATCCCCGCAGGAGGAGGCTCCCCAGGCCCCCTGGTTGGGAGAGGGGGAAAAAGAGCAAAGTGTTTAAAAATGCCCCAAAGTGTTGAAAATGTTCCCCAGGCCCCTGGTTCCCCATCCCCGCAGGAGGAGGCTCCCCAGGCCCCCTGGTTGGGAGAGGGGGGAAAAGAGCAAAGTGTTTAAAAATGCCCCAAAGTGTTGAAAATGTTCCCCAGGCCCCTGGTTCCCCATCCCCGCAGGAGGAGGCTCCCCAGGCCCCCTGGTTGGGAGAGGGGGAAAAAGAGCAAAGTGTTTAAAAATGCCCCAAAGTGTTGAAAATGTTCCCCAGGCCCCTGGTTCCCCATCCCCGCAGGAGGAGGCTCCCCAGGCCCCCTGGTTGGGAGAGGGGGGAAAAAGACCAAAGTGTTTAAAAATGCCCCAAAGTGTTGAAAATGTTCCCCAGGCCCCTGGTTCCCCATCCCCGCAGGAGGAGGCTCCCCAGGCCCCCTGGTTGGGAGAGGGGGAAAAAGAG
>NW_028258674.1:12500-22500 GCF_982586985.1 Callionymus lyra
ATTAACCTCTAGGTGGTTGCGCTCGTGACATCAAAAAGACCACTTTTTGAGGAGCAGTCACACTCGGAAAAAATTTCTTTCGTCAGGCAAAAGAACCAGAGTTCTCCGCGGCCATCCACTCCAACCTTGTCCGACTTTGAGGCACCAGGCTCGGCCACCCTCCGAGCCTTTTCACTCCCTCTCCTGTTATGGTGCCTCCCTATTAACCTCTAGGTGGTTGCGCTCGTGACATCAAAAAGACCACTTTTTGAGGAGCAGTCACACTCGGAAAAAATTTCTTTCGTCAGGCAAAAGAACCAGAGTTCTCCGCGGCCATCCACTCCAACCTTGTCCGACTTTGAGGCACCAGGCTCGGCCACCCTCCGAGCCTTTTCCTTCCCTCTCCTGTTATGGTGCCTCCCTATTAACCTCTAGGTGGTTGCGCTCGTGACATCAAAAAGACCACTTTTTGCAGAGCAGTCACACTCGGAAAAAATTTCTTTCGTCAGGCAAAAGAACCAGAGTTCTCCGCGGCCATCCACTCCAACCTTGTCCGACTTTGAGGCACCAGGCTCGGCCACCCTCCGAGCCTTTTCACTCCCTCTCCTGTTATGGTGCCTCCCTATTAACCTCTAGGTGGTTGCGCTCGTGACATCAAAAAGACCACTTTTTGCAGAGCAGTCACACTCGGAAAAAATTTCTTTCGTCAGGCAAAAGAACCAGAGTTCTCAGCGGTCATCCACTCCAACCTTGTCCGACTTTGAGGCACCAGGCTCGGCCACCCTCCGAGCCTTTTCACTCCCTCTCCTGTTATGGTGCCTCCCTATTAACCTCTAGGTGGTTGCGCTCGTGACATCAAAAAGACCACTTTTTGCAGAGCAGTCACACTCGGAAAAAATGTATTTCGTCTGGCAAAAGAACCAGAGTTTTCAGCGGTCATCCACTCCAACCTTGTCCGATTTTGAGGCACCAGGCTCGGCCACCCTCCGAGCCTTTTCACTCCCTCTCCTGTTATGGTGCCTCCCTATTAACCTCTAGGTGGTTGCGCTCGTGACATCAAAAAGACCACTTTTTGCAGAGCAGTCACACTCGGAAAAAATTTCTTTCGTCAGGCAAAAGAACCAGAGTTTTCAGCGGTCATCCACTCCAACCTTGTCCGATTTTGAGGCACCAGGCTCGGCCACCCTCCGAGCCTTTTCACTCCCTCTCCTGTTATGGTGCCTCCCTATTAACCTCTAGGTGGTTGCGCTCGTGACATCAAAAAGACCACTTTTTGCAGAGCAGTCACACTCGGAAAAAATTTCTTTCGTCTGGCAAAAGAACCAGAGTTTTCAGCGGTCATCCACTCCAACCTTGTCCGACTTTGAGGCACCAGGCTCGGCCACCCTCCGAGCCTTTTCACTCCCTCTCCTGTTATGGTGCCTCCCTATTAACCTCTAGGTGGTTGCGCTCGTGACATCAAAAAGACCACTTTTTGAGGAGCAGTCACACTCGGAAAAAATTTATTTCGTCTGGCAAAAGAACCAGAGTTTTCAGCGGTCATCCACTCCAACCTTGTCCGATTTTGAGGCACCAGGCTCGGCCACCCTCCGAGCCTTTTCACTCCCTCTCCTGTTATGGTGCCTCCCTATTAACCTCTAGGTGGTTGCGCTCGTGACATCAAAAAGACCACTTTTTGCAGAGCAGTCACACTCGGGAAAAATTTATTTCGTCTGGCAAAAGAACCAGAGTTTTCAGCGGTCATCCACTCCAACCTTGTCCGATTTTGAGGCACCAGGCTCGGCCACCCTCCGAGCCTTTTCACTCCCTCTCCTGTTATGGTGCCTCCCTATTAACCTCTAGGTGGTTGCGCTCGTGACATCAAAAAGACCACTTTTTTCAGAGCAGTCACACTCGGGAAAAATTTCTTTCGTCTGGCAAAAGAACCAGAGTTTTCAGCGGTCATCCACTCCAACCTTGTCCGATTTTGAGGCACCAGGCTCGGCCACCGTCCGAGCCTTTTCACTCCCTCTCCTGTTATGGTGCCTCCCTATTAACCTCTAGGTGGTTGCGCTCGTGACATCAAAAAGACCACTTTTTTCAGAGCAGTCACACTCGGGAAAAATTTCTTTCGTCTGGCAAAAGAACCAGAGTTTTCAGCGGTCATCCACTCCAACCTTGTCCGATTTTGAGGCACCAGGCTCGGCCACCCTCCGAGCCTTTTCACTCCCTCTCCTGTTATGGTGCCTCCCTATTAACCTCTAGGTGGTTGCGCTCGTGACATCAAAAAGACCACTTTTTTCAGAGCAGTCACACTCGGGAAAAATTTCTTTCGTCTGGCAAAAGAACCAGAGTTATCAGCGGTCATCCACTCCAACCTTGTCCGACGTTGAGGCACCGATGTCGGCCAAGTTCTGAGCGTTCCACCGCCGAATGCCACTGGTCCTCAACACAGCGGACTTCCAATCCAACCTTGTCCGACTTTGAGGCACCGAAGTCGGCCTCAGCCCGAGCCTTCCCCCGCCGACCTCACTGGAGCCCGCCATCCAGGGACCGGCGGAGGTCGCCCGCATGACCGCGGCAAAGTGTCTCAAAGTCGGGCACGACCGCTCGAGTCACCCGCCAACCCGGTCCGGGGCACCTCCAGGGACCGGCGGAGGTCGCCCGCATGACCGCGGCAAAGTGTCTCAAAGTCGGGCATGACCGCTCGAGTCACCCGCCAACCCGGTCCGGGGCACCTCCAGGGACCGGCGGAGGACGCCCGCATGACCGCGACAAAGTGTCTCAAAGTCGGGCACGACCGCTCGAGTCACCCGCCAACCCGGTCCGGGGCACCTCCAGGGACCGGCGGAGGACGCCCGCATGACCGCGACAAAGTGTCTCAAAGTCGGGCATGACCGCTCGAGTCACCCGCCAACCCTTTCCGGGGCACCTCCAGGGACCGGCGGAGGACGCCCGCATGACCGCGACAAAGTGTCTCAAAGTCGGGCATGACCGCTCGAGTCACCCGCCAACCCGGTCCGGGGCACCTCCAGGGACCGGCGGAGGACGCCCGCATGACCGCGACAAAGTGTCTCAAAGTCGGGCACGACCGCTCGAGTCACCCGCCAACCCGGTCCGGGGCACCTCCAGGGACCGGCGGAGGACGCCCGCATGACCGCGACAAAGTGTCTCAAAGTCGGGCACGACCGTTCGAGTCACCCGCCAACCCGGTCCGGGGAACCTCCGGGGACCGGCGGAGGTCGCTCGCATGACCGCGACAAAGTGTCTCAAAGTCGGGCACGACCGCTCGAGTCACCCGCCAACCCGGTCCGGGGCACCTCCAGGGACCGGCGGAGGACGCCCGCATGACCGCGACAAAGTGTCTCAAAGTCGGGCATGACCGTTCGAGTCACCCGCCAACCCGGTCCGGGGCACCTCCAGGGACCGGCGGAGGAGGCCCGCATGACCGCGACAAAGTGTCTCAAAGTCGGGCATGACCGCTCGAGTCACCCGCCAACCCGGTCCGGGGCACCTCCGGGGACCGGCGGAGGACGCCCGCATGACCGCGACAAAGTGTCTCAAAGTCGGGCACGACCGCTCGAGTCACCCGCCAACCCGGTCCGGGGCACCTCCGGGGACCGGCGGAGGACGCCCGCATGACCGCGACAAAGTGTCTCAAAGTCGGGCACGACCGCTCGAGTCACCCGCCAACCCGGTCCGGGGCACCTCCGGGGACCGGCGGAGGACGCCCGCATGACCGCGACAAAGTGTCTCAAAGTCGGGCATGACCGCTCGAGTCACCCGCCAACCCGGTCCGGGGCACCTCCGGGGACCGGCGGAGGACGCCCGCATGACCGCGACAAAGTGTCTCAAAGTCGGGCACGACCGCTCGAGTCACCCGCCAACCCGGTCCGGGGCACCTCCGGGGAGCAGTGGAGGTCGCTCGCATGACCGCGACAAAGTGTCTCAAAGTCGGGCATGACCGCTCGAGTCGCCCGCCATCCCGGTCCGGAGCTCAACACTTTGTCGTTTTTTCCACTCCCTCCCCATTAACCTCTAGGTGGTTGCGCTCGTGACATCAAAAAGACCACTTTTTGCAGAGCAGTCACACTCGGAAAAAATTCGTTTCGTCTGGCAAAAGAACCAGAGTTCTCAGCGGGCTTCCAGTCCAACCTTGTCCGATTTTGAGGCACCAGGCTCGGCCACAGTCCGAGCCCATTCACTCCCTCCCCTGTTGTACTCGCTCCCTATTAACCTCTAGGTGGTTGCGCTCGTGACATCAAAAAGACCACTTTTTGAGGAGCAGTCACACTTGGGAAAAATCCGTTTGCGCTCACACCATCCCTCCCCATTAACCTCTAGGTGGTTGCGCTCGTGACATCAAAAAGACCACTTTTTGAGGAGCAGTCACACTTAGGAAAAATCCGTTTGCGCTCACACCATCCCTCCCCATTAACCTCTAGGTGGTTGCGCTCGTGACATCAAAAAGACCACTTTTTGAGGAGCAGTCAGACACCGAGGTTTTCTGGATTTATGTCCGTTTTCCTGGTTCTCTGACTCGGGCACCTTGTGACCGACATCCCCCCCTTCCCTGGTTCTATTTTGCCGATACTTTGGTGAGTTTTCTACCCGCAAACCAAGCCCCCCAAGCCCGCCGCCTGGTGGGGGAACATGCCCCCTGGTCCTGGTTCTATTTTAGGACACTTTGGTGAGTTTTCTACCCGCAAACCAAGCCCCCCAAGCCCGCCGCCTGGTGGGGGAACATGCCCCCTGGTCCCGGTTCTATTTTAGGACACTTTGGTGAGTTTTCTACCCGCAAACCAAGCCCCCCAAGCCCGCCGCCTGGTGGGGGAAGATGCCCCCTGGTCCCGGTTCTATTTTAGGACACTTTGGTGAGTTTTCTACCCGCAAACCAAGCCCCCCAAGCCCGCCGCCTGGTGGGGGAACATGCCCCCTGGTCCCGGTTCTATTTTAGGACACTTTGGTGAGTTTTCTACCCGCAAACCAAGCCCCCCAAGCCCGCCGCCTGGTGGGGGAACATGCCGCCTAGCCCGGTTCTATTTTAGGTCACTTTGGTGAGTTTTCTACCCGCAAACCAAGCCCCCCAAGCCCGCCGCCTGGTGGGGGAAGAGGCCCCCTGGTCCCGGTTCTATTTTAGGACACTTTGGTGAGTTTTCTACCCGCAAACCAAGCCCCCCAAGCCCGCCGCCTGGTGGGGGAACATGCCCCCTGGTCCTGGTTCTATTTTAGGACACTTTGGTGAGTTTTCTACCCGCAAACCAAGCCCCCCAAGCCCGCCGCCTGGTGGGGGAACATGCCCCCTGGTCCCGGTTCTATTTTAGGACACTTTGGTGAGTTTTCTACCCGGAAACCAAGCCCCCCAAGCCCGCCACCTGGTGGGGGAAGAGGCCCCCTGGTCCCGGTTCTATTTTAGGACACTTTGGTGAGTTTTCTACCCACACTGCAGGTCCCCAAATGCCGCCATCTGGTGGGGGAACATGCCGCCTGCACCGGTTCTATTTTAAGTCACTTTGGTGAGTTTTCTGCCCACACTACGGGTCCCCAAATGCCGCCATCTGGTGGGGGAACATGCCGCCTGCACCGGTTCTATTTTAAGTCACTTTGGTGAGTTTTCTGCCCACACTACGGCTCCCCAAATGCCGCCATCTGGTGGGGGAACATGCCGCCTGCACCGGTTCTATTTTAAGTCACTTTGGTGAGTTTTCTGCCCACACTACGGGTCCCCAAATGCCGCCATCTGGTGGGGGAACATGCCGCCTGCACCGGTTCTATTTTAAGTCACTTTGGTGAGTTTTCTGCCCACACTACGGCTCCCCAAATGCCGCCATCTGGTGGGGGAACATGCCGCCTGCACCGGTTCTATTTTAAGTCACTTTGGTGAGTTTTCTGCCCACACTACGGGTCCCCAAATGCCGCCATCTGGTGGGGGAACATGCCGCCTGCACCGGTTCTATTTTAAGTCACTTTGGTGAGTTTTCTGCCCACACTACGGCTCCCCAAATGCCGCCATCTGGTGGGGGAACATGCCGCCTGCACCGGTTCTATTTTAAGTCACTTTGGTGAGTTTTCTACCCACACTACGGGTCCCCAAATGCCGCCATCTGGTGGGGGAACATGCCGCCTGCACCGGTTCTATTTTAAGTCACTTTGGTGAGTTTTCTACCCACACTACGGGTCCCCAAATGCCGCCATCTGGTGGGGGAACATGCCGCCTGCACCGGTTCTATTTTAAGTCACTTTGGTGAGTTTTCTGCCCACACTACGGGTCCCCAAATGCCGCCATCTGGTGGGGGAACTGCCGCCTAGTCCCGGTTCTATTTTAGGTCACTTTTCTCACTTTCTGACCCACAAATAATGCCCCAAATGCCGCCGCCTGGTGGGGGGAACTGCCGCCTAGTCCCGGTTCTATTTTAGGTCACTTTTCTCACTTTCTTACCCACAAATAATGCCCCAAATGCCGCCGCCTGGTGGGGGGAACTGCCGCCTAGTCCCGGTTCTATTTTAGGTCACTTTTCTCACTTTCTGACCCACAAATAATGCCCCAAATGCCGCCGCCTGGTGGGGGGAACTGCCGCCTAGTCCCGGTTCTATTTTAGGTCACTTTTCTCACTTTCTGACCCACAAATAATGCCCCAAATGCCGCCGCCTGGTGGGGGGAACTGCCGCCTAGTCCCGGTTCTATTTTAGGTCACTTTTCTCACTTTCTGACCCACAAATAATGCCCCAAATGCCGCCGCCTGGTGGGGGGAACTGCCGCCTAGTCCCGGTTCTATTTTAGGTCACTTTTCTCACTTTCTTACCCACAAATAATGCCCCAAATGCCGCCGCCTGGTGGGGGGAACTGCCGCCTAGTCCCGGTTCTATTTTAGGTCACTTTTCTCACTTTCTTACCCACAAATAATGCCCCAAATGCCGCCGCCTGGTGGGGGGAACTGCCGCCTAGTCCCGGTTCTATTTTAGGTCACTTTTCTCACTTTCTGACCCACAAATAATGCCCCAAATGCCGCCGCCTGGTGGGGGGAACTGCCGCCTAGTCCCGGTTCTATTTTAGGTCACTTTTCTCACTTTCTGACCCACAAATAATGCCCCAAATGCCGCCGCCTGGTGGGGGGAACTGCCGCCTAGTCCCGGTTCTATTTTAGGTCACTTTTCTCACTTTCTGACCCACAAATAATGCCCCAAATGCCGCCGCCTGGTGGGGGGAACTGCCGCCTAGTCCCGGTTCTATTTTAGGTCACTTTTCTCACTTTCTGACCCACAAATAATGCCCCAAATGCCGCCGCCTGGTGGGGGGAACTGCCGCCTAGTCCCGGTTCTATTTTAGGTCACTTTTCTCACTTTCTGACCCACAAATAATGCCCCAAATGCCGCCGCCTGGTGGGGGGAACTGCCGCCTAGTCCCGGTTCTATTTTAGGTCACTTTTCTCACTTTCTGACCCACAAATAATGCCCCAAATGCCGCCGCCTGGTGGGGGGAACTGCCGCCTAGTCCCGGTTCTATTTTAGGTCACTTTTCTCACTTTCTGACCCACAAATAATGCCCCAAATGCCGCCGCCTGGTGGGGGGAACTGCCGCCTAGTCCCGGTTCTATTTTAGGTCACTTTTCTCACTTTCTTACCCACAAATAATGCCCCAAATGCCGCCGCCTGGTGGGGGGAACTGCCGCCTAGTCCCGGTTCTATTTTAGGTCACTTTTCTCACTTTCTGACCCACAAATAATGCCCCAAATGCCGCCGCCTGGTGGGGGGAACTGCCTGCTAGTCCCGGTTCTATTTTAGGTCACTTTTCTCACTTTTCTACCCACAAATAATGGCAAAAAAAAATGCTTACAGCACCCAGTATTCCCAGGCGGTCTCCCATCCAAGTACTAACTGGGCCCGACCCTGCTTGGCTTCCGAGATCAGACGAGATCGGGCTCATTCAGGGTGGTGTGGCCGTAAGCGAGGGAAGCGCTTGTGAAATGCCCCAAAGTGTTGAAAATGTTCCCCAGGCCCCTGGTTCCCCATCCCCGCAGGAGGAGGCTCCCCAGGCCCCCTGGTTCCCCATCCCCGCAGGAGGAGGCTCCCCAGGCCCCCTGGTGCAGGAGGAGGCTCCCCAGGCCCCTGGTTCCCCATCCCCGCAGGAGGAGGCTCCCCAGGCCCCCTGGTTCCCCATCCCCGCAGGAGGAGGCTCCCCAGGCCCCATGGTTCCCCATCACCGCAGGAGGAGGCTCCCCAGGCCCCTGGTTCCCCATCCCCGCAGGAGGAGGCTCCCCAGGCCCCCTGGTTCCCCATCCCCGCAGGAGGAGGCTCCCCAGGCCCCATGGTTCCCCATCACCGCAGGAGGAGGCTCCCCAGGCCCCCTGGTTCCCCATCCCCGCAGGAGGAGGCTCCCCAGGCCCCCTGGTGCAGGAGGAGGCTCCCCAGGCCCCCTGGTTCCCCATCCCCGCAGGAGGAGGCTCCCCAGGCCCCCTGGTTCTCCATGCCCGCAGGAGGAGGCTCCCCAGGCCCCTGGTTCTCCATCCCCGCAGGAGGAGGCTCCCCAGGCCCCCTGGTTCTCCATCCCCGCAGGAGGAGGCTCCCCAGGCCCCCTGGTTCTCCATCCCCGCAGGAGGAGGCTCCCCAGGCCCCTGGTTCTCCATCCCCGCAGTAGGAGGCTCCCCAGGCCCCCTGGTTCTCCATCCCCGCAGGAGGAGGCTCCCCAGGCCCCCTGGTTCTCCATCCCCGCAGGAGGAGG
Organism: Callionymus lyra; assembly: GCF_982586985.1. NCBI lineage: Eukaryota > Metazoa > Chordata > Actinopteri > Syngnathiformes > Callionymidae > Callionymus > Callionymus lyra. Next base: position 21,178 of record NW_028258674.1, read on the forward strand.
CTCCCCAGGCCCCCTGGTTCTCCATCCCCGCAGGAGGAGGCTCCCCAGGCCCCTGGTTCTCCATGCCCGCAGGAGGAGGCTCCCCAGGCCCCCATGTTCTCCATGCCCGCAGGAGGAGGCTCCCCAGGCCCCTTGGTTCTCCATCCCCGCAGGAGGAGGCTCCCCAGGCCCCTGGTTCCCCATCCCCGCAGGAGGAGGCTCCCCAGGCCCCCTGGTTCTCCATGCCCGCAGGAGGAGGCTCCCCAGGCCCCCTGGTTCTCCATGCCCGCAGGAGGAGGCTCCCCAGGCCCCCTGGTTCTCCATGCCCGCAGGAGGAGGCTCCCCAGGCCCCCTGGTTCTCCATCCCCGCAGGAGGAGGCTCCCCAGGCCCCTGGTTCTCCATGCCCGCAGGAGGAGGCTCCCCAGGCCCCCTGGTTCTCCATGACCGCAGGAGGAGGCTCCCCAGGCCCCCTGGTTCTCCATCCCCGCAGGAGGAGGCTCCCCAGGCCCCCTGGTTCCCCATCCCCGCAGGAGGAGGCTCCCCAGGCCCCCTGGTTCTCCATGCCCGCAGGAGGAGGCTCCCCAGGCCCCCTGGTTCCCCATCCCCGCAGGAGGAGGCTCCCCAGGCCCCTGGTTCTCCATCACCGCAGGAGGAGGCTCCCCAGGCCCCCTGGTTCTCCATGCCCGCGGGAGGAGGCTCCCCAGGCCCCCTGGTTGGGAGAGGGGGAAAAAGACCAAAGTGTTTAAAAATGCCCCAAAGTGTTGAAAATGTTCCCCAGGCCCCTGGTTCCCCATCCCCGCAGGAGGAGGCTCCCCAGGCCCCCTGGTTGGGAGAGGGGGAAAAAGAGCAAAGTGTTTAAAAATGCCCCAAAGTGTTGAAAATGTTCCCCAGGCCCCTGGTTCCCCATCCCCGCAGGAGGAGGCTCCCCAGGCCCCCTGGTTGGGAGAGGGGGAAAAAGAGCAAAGTGTTTAAAAATGCCCCAAAGTGTTGAAAATGTTCCCCAGGCCCCTGGTTCCCCATCCCCGCAGGAGGAGGCTCCCCAGGCCCCCTGGTTGGGAGAGGGGGGAAAAAGACCAAAGTGTTTAAAAATGCCCCAAAGTGTTGAAAATGTTCCCCAGGCCCCTGGTTCCCCATCCCCGCAGGAGGAGGCTCCCCAGGCCCCCTGGTTGGGAGAGGGGGAAAAAGAGCAAAGTGTTTAAAAATGCCCCAAAGTGTTGAAAATGTTCCCCAGGCCCCTGGTTCCCCATCCCCGCAGGAGGAGGCTCCCCAGGCCCCCTGGTTGGGAGAGGGGGGAAAAGAGCAAAGTGTTTAAAAATGCCCCAAAGTGTTGAAAATGTTCCCCA
>NW_028258674.1:32500-42500 GCF_982586985.1 Callionymus lyra
CCGCGGCCATCCACTCCAACCTTGTCCGACTTTGAGGCACCAGGCTCGGCCACCCTCCGAGCCTTTTCCTTCCCTCTCCTGTTATGGTGCCTCCCTATTAACCTCTAGGTGGTTGCGCTCGTGACATCAAAAAGACCACTTTTTGAGGAGCAGTCACACTCGGAAAAAATTTCTTTCGTCAGGCAAAAGAACCAGAGTTCTCCGCGGCCATCCACTCCAACCTTGTCCGACTTTGAGGCACCAGGCTCGGCCACCCTCCGAGCCTTTTCGCTCCCTCTCCTGTTATGGTGCCTCCCTATTAACCTCTAGGTGGTTGCGCTCGTGACATCAAAAAGACCACTTTTTGAGGAGCAGTCACACTCGGAAAAAATTTCTTTCGTCAGGCAAAAGAACCAGAGTTCTCCGCGGCCATCCACTCCAACCTTGTCCGACTTTGAGGCACCAGGCTCGGCCACCCTCCGAGCCTTTTCACTCCCTCTCCTGTTATGGTGCCTCCCTATTAACCTCTAGGTGGTTGCGCTCGTGACATCAAAAAGACCACTTTTTGAGGAGCAGTCACACTCGGAAAAAATTTCTTTCGTCAGGCAAAAGAACCAGAGTTCTCCGCGGCCATCCACTCCAACCTTGTCCGACTTTGAGGCACCAGGCTCGGCCACCCTCCGAGCCTTTTCCTTCCCTCTCCTGTTATGGTGCCTCCCTATTAACCTCTAGGTGGTTGCGCTCGTGACATCAAAAAGACCACTTTTTGCAGAGCAGTCACACTCGGAAAAAATTTCTTTCGTCAGGCAAAAGAACCAGAGTTCTCCGCGGCCATCCACTCCAACCTTGTCCGACTTTGAGGCACCAGGCTCGGCCACCCTCCGAGCCTTTTCACTCCCTCTCCTGTTATGGTGCCTCCCTATTAACCTCTAGGTGGTTGCGCTCGTGACATCAAAAAGACCACTTTTTGCAGAGCAGTCACACTCGGAAAAAATTTCTTTCGTCAGGCAAAAGAACCAGAGTTCTCAGCGGTCATCCACTCCAACCTTGTCCGACTTTGAGGCACCAGGCTCGGCCACCCTCCGAGCCTTTTCACTCCCTCTCCTGTTATGGTGCCTCCCTATTAACCTCTAGGTGGTTGCGCTCGTGACATCAAAAAGACCACTTTTTGCAGAGCAGTCACACTCGGAAAAAATGTATTTCGTCTGGCAAAAGAACCAGAGTTTTCAGCGGTCATCCACTCCAACCTTGTCCGATTTTGAGGCACCAGGCTCGGCCACCCTCCGAGCCTTTTCACTCCCTCTCCTGTTATGGTGCCTCCCTATTAACCTCTAGGTGGTTGCGCTCGTGACATCAAAAAGACCACTTTTTGCAGAGCAGTCACACTCGGAAAAAATTTCTTTCGTCAGGCAAAAGAACCAGAGTTTTCAGCGGTCATCCACTCCAACCTTGTCCGATTTTGAGGCACCAGGCTCGGCCACCCTCCGAGCCTTTTCACTCCCTCTCCTGTTATGGTGCCTCCCTATTAACCTCTAGGTGGTTGCGCTCGTGACATCAAAAAGACCACTTTTTGCAGAGCAGTCACACTCGGAAAAAATTTCTTTCGTCTGGCAAAAGAACCAGAGTTTTCAGCGGTCATCCACTCCAACCTTGTCCGACTTTGAGGCACCAGGCTCGGCCACCCTCCGAGCCTTTTCACTCCCTCTCCTGTTATGGTGCCTCCCTATTAACCTCTAGGTGGTTGCGCTCGTGACATCAAAAAGACCACTTTTTGAGGAGCAGTCACACTCGGAAAAAATTTATTTCGTCTGGCAAAAGAACCAGAGTTTTCAGCGGTCATCCACTCCAACCTTGTCCGATTTTGAGGCACCAGGCTCGGCCACCCTCCGAGCCTTTTCACTCCCTCTCCTGTTATGGTGCCTCCCTATTAACCTCTAGGTGGTTGCGCTCGTGACATCAAAAAGACCACTTTTTGCAGAGCAGTCACACTCGGGAAAAATTTATTTCGTCTGGCAAAAGAACCAGAGTTTTCAGCGGTCATCCACTCCAACCTTGTCCGATTTTGAGGCACCAGGCTCGGCCACCCTCCGAGCCTTTTCACTCCCTCTCCTGTTATGGTGCCTCCCTATTAACCTCTAGGTGGTTGCGCTCGTGACATCAAAAAGACCACTTTTTGCAGAGCAGTCACACTCGGGAAAAATTTATTTCGTCTGGCAAAAGAACCAGAGTTTTCAGCGGTCATCCACTCCAACCTTGTCCGATTTTGAGGCACCAGGCTCGGCCACCCTCCGAGCCTTTTCACTCCCTCTCCTGTTATGGTGCCTCCCTATTAACCTCTAGGTGGTTGCGCTCGTGACATCAAAAAGACCACTTTTTTCAGAGCAGTCACACTCGGGAAAAATTTCTTTCGTCTGGCAAAAGAACCAGAGTTTTCAGCGGTCATCCACTCCAACCTTGTCCGATTTTGAGGCACCAGGCTCGGCCACCGTCCGAGCCTTTTCACTCCCTCTCCTGTTATGGTGCCTCCCTATTAACCTCTAGGTGGTTGCGCTCGTGACATCAAAAAGACCACTTTTTTCAGAGCAGTCACACTCGGGAAAAATTTCTTTCGTCTGGCAAAAGAACCAGAGTTTTCAGCGGTCATCCACTCCAACCTTGTCCGATTTTGAGGCACCAGGCTCGGCCACCCTCCGAGCCTTTTCACTCCCTCTCCTGTTATGGTGCCTCCCTATTAACCTCTAGGTGGTTGCGCTCGTGACATCAAAAAGACCACTTTTTTCAGAGCAGTCACACTCGGGAAAAATTTCTTTCGTCTGGCAAAAGAACCAGAGTTATCAGCGGTCATCCACTCCAACCTTGTCCGACGTTGAGGCACCGATGTCGGCCAAGTTCTGAGCGTTCCACCGCCGAATGCCACTGGTCCTCAACACAGCGGACTTCCAATCCAACCTTGTCCGACTTTGAGGCACCGAAGTCGGCCTCAGCCCGAGCCTTCCCCCGCCGACCTCACTGGAGCCCGCCATCCAGGGACCGGCGGAGGTCGCCCGCATGACCGCGGCAAAGTGTCTCAAAGTCGGGCACGACCGCTCGAGTCACCCGCCAACCCGGTCCGGGGCACCTCCAGGGACCGGCGGAGGTCGCCCGCATGACCGCGGCAAAGTGTCTCAAAGTCGGGCATGACCGCTCGAGTCACCCGCCAACCCGGTCCGGGGCACCTCCAGGGACCGGCGGAGGACGCCCGCATGACCGCGACAAAGTGTCTCAAAGTCGGGCACGACCGCTCGAGTCACCCGCCAACCCGGTCCGGGGCACCTCCAGGGACCGGCGGAGGACGCCCGCATGACCGCGACAAAGTGTCTCAAAGTCGGGCATGACCGCTCGAGTCACCCGCCAACCCTTTCCGGGGCACCTCCAGGGACCGGCGGAGGACGCCCGCATGACCGCGACAAAGTGTCTCAAAGTCGGGCATGACCGCTCGAGTCACCCGCCAACCCGGTCCGGGGCACCTCCAGGGACCGGCGGAGGACGCCCGCATGACCGCGACAAAGTGTCTCAAAGTCGGGCACGACCGCTCGAGTCACCCGCCAACCCGGTCCGGGGCACCTCCAGGGACCGGCGGAGGACGCCCGCATGACCGCGACAAAGTGTCTCAAAGTCGGGCACGACCGTTCGAGTCACCCGCCAACCCGGTCCGGGGAACCTCCGGGGACCGGCGGAGGTCGCTCGCATGACCGCGACAAAGTGTCTCAAAGTCGGGCACGACCGCTCGAGTCACCCGCCAACCCGGTCCGGGGCACCTCCAGGGACCGGCGGAGGACGCCCGCATGACCGCGACAAAGTGTCTCAAAGTCGGGCATGACCGTTCGAGTCACCCGCCAACCCGGTCCGGGGCACCTCCAGGGACCGGCGGAGGAGGCCCGCATGACCGCGACAAAGTGTCTCAAAGTCGGGCATGACCGCTCGAGTCACCCGCCAACCCGGTCCGGGGCACCTCCGGGGACCGGCGGAGGACGCCCGCATGACCGCGACAAAGTGTCTCAAAGTCGGGCACGACCGCTCGAGTCACCCGCCAACCCGGTCCGGGGCACCTCCGGGGACCGGCGGAGGACGCCCGCATGACCGCGACAAAGTGTCTCAAAGTCGGGCACGACCGCTCGAGTCACCCGCCAACCCGGTCCGGGGCACCTCCGGGGACCGGCGGAGGACGCCCGCATGACCGCGACAAAGTGTCTCAAAGTCGGGCATGACCGCTCGAGTCACCCGCCAACCCGGTCCGGGGCACCTCCGGGGACCGGCGGAGGACGCCCGCATGACCGCGACAAAGTGTCTCAAAGTCGGGCACGACCGCTCGAGTCACCCGCCAACCCGGTCCGGGGCACCTCCGGGGAGCAGTGGAGGTCGCTCGCATGACCGCGACAAAGTGTCTCAAAGTCGGGCATGACCGCTCGAGTCGCCCGCCATCCCGGTCCGGAGCTCAACACTTTGTCGTTTTTTCCACTCCCTCCCCATTAACCTCTAGGTGGTTGCGCTCGTGACATCAAAAAGACCACTTTTTGCAGAGCAGTCACACTCGGAAAAAATTCGTTTCGTCTGGCAAAAGAACCAGAGTTCTCAGCGGGCTTCCAGTCCAACCTTGTCCGATTTTGAGGCACCAGGCTCGGCCACAGTCCGAGCCCATTCACTCCCTCCCCTGTTGTACTCGCTCCCTATTAACCTCTAGGTGGTTGCGCTCGTGACATCAAAAAGACCACTTTTTGAGGAGCAGTCACACTTGGGAAAAATCCGTTTGCGCTCACACCATCCCTCCCCATTAACCTCTAGGTGGTTGCGCTCGTGACATCAAAAAGACCACTTTTTGAGGAGCAGTCACACTTAGGAAAAATCCGTTTGCGCTCACACCATCCCTCCCCATTAACCTCTAGGTGGTTGCGCTCGTGACATCAAAAAGACCACTTTTTGAGGAGCAGTCAGACACCGAGGTTTTCTGGATTTATGTCCGTTTTCCTGGTTCTCTGACTCGGGCACCTTGTGACCGACATCCCCCCCTTCCCTGGTTCTATTTTGCCGATACTTTGGTGAGTTTTCTACCCGCAAACCAAGCCCCCCAAGCCCGCCGCCTGGTGGGGGAACATGCCCCCTGGTCCTGGTTCTATTTTAGGACACTTTGGTGAGTTTTCTACCCGCAAACCAAGCCCCCCAAGCCCGCCGCCTGGTGGGGGAACATGCCCCCTGGTCCCGGTTCTATTTTAGGACACTTTGGTGAGTTTTCTACCCGCAAACCAAGCCCCCCAAGCCCGCCGCCTGGTGGGGGAAGATGCCCCCTGGTCCCGGTTCTATTTTAGGACACTTTGGTGAGTTTTCTACCCGCAAACCAAGCCCCCCAAGCCCGCCGCCTGGTGGGGGAACATGCCCCCTGGTCCCGGTTCTATTTTAGGACACTTTGGTGAGTTTTCTACCCGCAAACCAAGCCCCCCAAGCCCGCCGCCTGGTGGGGGAACATGCCGCCTAGCCCGGTTCTATTTTAGGTCACTTTGGTGAGTTTTCTACCCGCAAACCAAGCCCCCCAAGCCCGCCGCCTGGTGGGGGAAGAGGCCCCCTGGTCCCGGTTCTATTTTAGGACACTTTGGTGAGTTTTCTACCCGCAAACCAAGCCCCCCAAGCCCGCCGCCTGGTGGGGGAACATGCCCCCTGGTCCTGGTTCTATTTTAGGACACTTTGGTGAGTTTTCTACCCGCAAACCAAGCCCCCCAAGCCCGCCGCCTGGTGGGGGAACATGCCCCCTGGTCCCGGTTCTATTTTAGGACACTTTGGTGAGTTTTCTACCCGGAAACCAAGCCCCCCAAGCCCGCCACCTGGTGGGGGAAGAGGCCCCCTGGTCCCGGTTCTATTTTAGGACACTTTGGTGAGTTTTCTACCCACACTGCAGGTCCCCAAATGCCGCCATCTGGTGGGGGAACATGCCGCCTGCACCGGTTCTATTTTAAGTCACTTTGGTGAGTTTTCTGCCCACACTACGGGTCCCCAAATGCCGCCATCTGGTGGGGGAACATGCCGCCTGCACCGGTTCTATTTTAAGTCACTTTGGTGAGTTTTCTGCCCACACTACGGGTCCCCAAATGCCGCCATCTGGTGGGGGAACATGCCGCCTGCACCGGTTCTATTTTAAGTCACTTTGGTGAGTTTTCTGCCCACACTACGGGTCCCCAAATGCCGCCATCTGGTGGGGGAACATGCCGCCTGCACCGGTTCTATTTTAAGTCACTTTGGTGAGTTTTCTGCCCACACTACGGCTCCCCAAATGCCGCCATCTGGTGGGGGAACATGCCGCCTGCACCGGTTCTATTTTAAGTCACTTTGGTGAGTTTTCTACCCACACTACGGGTCCCCAAATGCCGCCATCTGGTGGGGGAACATGCCGCCTGCACCGGTTCTATTTTAAGTCACTTTGGTGAGTTTTCTACCCACACTACGGGTCCCCAAATGCCGCCATCTGGTGGGGGAACATGCCGCCTGCACCGGTTCTATTTTAAGTCACTTTGGTGAGTTTTCTGCCCACACTACGGGTCCCCAAATGCCGCCATCTGGTGGGGGAACTGCCGCCTAGTCCCGGTTCTATTTTAGGTCACTTTTCTCACTTTCTGACCCACAAATAATGCCCCAAATGCCGCCGCCTGGTGGGGGGAACTGCCGCCTAGTCCCGGTTCTATTTTAGGTCACTTTTCTCACTTTCTTACCCACAAATAATGCCCCAAATGCCGCCGCCTGGTGGGGGGAACTGCCGCCTAGTCCCGGTTCTATTTTAGGTCACTTTTCTCACTTTCTGACCCACAAATAATGCCCCAAATGCCGCCGCCTGGTGGGGGGAACTGCCGCCTAGTCCCGGTTCTATTTTAGGTCACTTTTCTCACTTTCTGACCCACAAATAATGCCCCAAATGCCGCCGCCTGGTGGGGGGAACTGCCGCCTAGTCCCGGTTCTATTTTAGGTCACTTTTCTCACTTTCTGACCCACAAATAATGCCCCAAATGCCGCCGCCTGGTGGGGGGAACTGCCGCCTAGTCCCGGTTCTATTTTAGGTCACTTTTCTCACTTTCTTACCCACAAATAATGCCCCAAATGCCGCCGCCTGGTGGGGGGAACTGCCGCCTAGTCCCGGTTCTATTTTAGGTCACTTTTCTCACTTTCTTACCCACAAATAATGCCCCAAATGCCGCCGCCTGGTGGGGGGAACTGCCGCCTAGTCCCGGTTCTATTTTAGGTCACTTTTCTCACTTTCTGACCCACAAATAATGCCCCAAATGCCGCCGCCTGGTGGGGGGAACTGCCGCCTAGTCCCGGTTCTATTTTAGGTCACTTTTCTCACTTTCTGACCCACAAATAATGCCCCAAATGCCGCCGCCTGGTGGGGGGAACTGCCGCCTAGTCCCGGTTCTATTTTAGGTCACTTTTCTCACTTTCTGACCCACAAATAATGCCCCAAATGCCGCCGCCTGGTGGGGGGAACTGCCGCCTAGTCCCGGTTCTATTTTAGGTCACTTTTCTCACTTTCTGACCCACAAATAATGCCCCAAATGCCGCCGCCTGGTGGGGGGAACTGCCGCCTAGTCCCGGTTCTATTTTAGGTCACTTTTCTCACTTTCTGACCCACAAATAATGCCCCAAATGCCGCCGCCTGGTGGGGGGAACTGCCGCCTAGTCCCGGTTCTATTTTAGGTCACTTTTCTCACTTTCTTACCCACAAATAATGCCCCAAATGCCGCCGCCTGGTGGGGGGAACTGCCGCCTAGTCCCGGTTCTATTTTAGGTCACTTTTCTCACTTTCTTACCCACAAATAATGCCCCAAATGCCGCCGCCTGGTGGGGGGAACTGCCGCCTAGTCCCGGTTCTATTTTAGGTCACTTTTCTCACTTTCTGACCCACAAATAATGCCCCAAATGCCGCCGCCTGGTGGGGGGAACTGCCGCCTAGTCCCGGTTCTATTTTAGGTCACTTTTCTCACTTTCTGACCCACAAATAATGCCCCAAATGCCGCCGCCTGGTGGGGGGAACTGCCGCCTAGTCCCGGTTCTATTTTAGGTCACTTTTCTCACTTTCTTACCCACAAATAATGCCCCAAATGCCGCCGCCTGGTGGGGGGAACTGCCGCCTAGTCCCGGTTCTATTTTAGGTCACTTTTCTCACTTTCTGACCCACAAATAATGCCCCAAATGCCGCCGCCTGGTGGGGGGAACTGCCTGCTAGTCCCGGTTCTATTTTAGGTCACTTTTCTCACTTTTCTACCCACAAATAATGGCAAAAAAAAATGCTTACAGCACCCAGTATTCCCAGGCGGTCTCCCATCCAAGTACTAACTGGGCCCGACCCTGCTTGGCTTCCGAGATCAGACGAGATCGGGCTCATTCAGGGTGGTGTGGCCGTAAGCGAGGGAAGCGCTTGTGAAATGCCCCAAAGTGTTGAAAATGTTCCCCAGGCCCCTGGTTCCCCATCCCCGCAGGAGGAGGCTCCCCAGGCCCCCTGGTTCCCCATCCCCGCAGGAGGAGGCTCCCCAGGCCCCCTGGTGCAGGAGGAGGCTCCCCAGGCCCCTGGTTCCCCATCCCCGCAGGAGGAGGCTCCCCAGGCCCCCTGGTTCCCCATCCCCGCAGGAGGAGGCTCCCCAGGCCCCATGGTTCCCCATCACCGCAGGAGGAGGCTCCCCAGGCCCCTGGTTCCCCATCCCCGCAGGAGGAGGCTCCCCAGGCCCCCTGGTTCCCCATCCCCGCAGGAGGAGGCTCCCCAGGCCCCATGGTTCCCCATCACCGCAGGAGGAGGCTCCCCAGGCCCCCTGGTTCCCCATCCCCGCAGGAGGAGGCTCCCCAGGCCCCCTGGTGCAGGAGGAGGCTCCCCAGGCCCCCTGGTTCCCCATCCCCGCAGGAGGAGGCTCCCCAGGCCCCCTGGTTCTCCATGCCCGCAGGAGGAGGCTCCCCAGGCCCCTGGTTCTCCATCCCCGCAGGAGGAGGCTCCCCAGGCCCCCTGGTTCTCCATCCCCGCAGGAGGAGGCTCCCCAGGCCCCCTGGTTCTCCATCCCCGCAGGAGGAGGCTCCCCAGGCCCCTGGTTCTCCATCCCCGCAGTAGGAGGCTCCCCAGGCCCCCTGGTTCTCCATCCCCGCAGGAGGAGGCTCCCCAGGCCCCCTGGTTCTCCATCCCCGCAGGAGGAGGCTCCCCAGGCCCCCTGGTTCTCCATCCCCGCAGGAGGAGGCTCCCCAGGCCCCTGGTTCTCCATGCCCGCAGGAGGAGGCTCCCCAGGCCCCCATGTTCTCCATGCCCGCAGGAGGAGGCTCCCCAGGCCCCTTGGTTCTCCATCCCCGCAGGAGGAGGCTCCCCAGGCCCCTGGTTCCCCATCCCCGCAGGAGGAGGCTCCCCAGGCCCCCTGGTTCTCCATGCCCGCAGGAGGAGGCTCCCCAGGCCCCCTGGTTCTCCATGCCCGCAGGAGGAGGCTCCCCAGGCCCCCTGGTTCTCCATGCCCGCAGGAGGAGGCTCCCCAGGCCCCCTGGTTCTCCATGCCCGCAGGAGGAGGCTCCCCAGGCCCCCTGGTTCTCCATCCCCGCAGGAGGAGGCTCCCCAGGCCCCCTGGTTCTCCATGACCGCAGGAGGAGGCTCCCCAGGCCCCCTGGTTCTCCATCCCCGCAGGAGGAGGCTCCCCAGGCCCCCTGGTTCCCCATCCCCGCAGGAGGAGGCTCCCCAGGCCCCCTGGTTCTCCATGCCCGCAGGAGGAGGCTCCCCAGGCCCCCTGGTTCCCCATCCCCGCAGGAGGAGGCTCCCCAGGCCCCTGGTTCTCCATCACCGCAGGAGGAGGCTCCCCAGGCCCCCTGGTTCTCCATGCCCGCGGGAGGAGGCTCCCCAGGCCCCCTGGTTGGGAGAGGGGGAAAAAGACCAAAGTGTTTAAAAATGCCCCAAAGTGTTGAAAATGTTCCCCAGGCCCCTGGTTCCCCATCCCCGCAGGAGGAGGCTCCCCAGGCCCCCTGGTTGGGAGAGGGGGAAAAA